>NC_090379.1:47385735-47607794 GCF_036365525.1 Heterodontus francisci | reverse complement strand
TTTTGCATTGTTTCTTTTGCTCTGTTAATTTTGTGAAGCCTGTCTTTTATGTACTGTTTTTCTATTACTGATTCAGAAGGCAATAAAATAACTGAACTCTTTTTCAGGTGGTGAAAGTATTGTTGCAGTTAGAAAACTGGAATGCAGTCGCACATAAATGGGTTTAAACATGCATATGTATAGTTCTGTAACCAAAACCTTCTCTTCCCCACCCCCACTCCCTGGTGATAAAGTGGCAGTGTAGCTGGTTTGCCGTTCAGATGTTGCCACTGCTGCAGCACCAGGTACAGCACAACAGCAGTGTAAGGTTGTGTGCAATTCCGCTTAGTCCTTCATTGTTTTGGAAATTATGCAGTACGGACTTGCTATTAGCGAGCTAAACAATGATAATATTTAGTTATAATTGGAGTTGAATATATTTCCGTTTCAGATTGATTTATTTTTTAGATCAATTGTGACAAAAGGCAGGTTAGAATAAGAATTCATTGTTGTGTACTGGAAGTCTGAAGAATTTAGAAACTAATTCTTGATTATACATTATAATGGGTGGAGATTAACATTTTGTGGGGAACCCGAAAAGTCCCTCATAAAGCAATATCTATTTCTGGTATTAATCAGTTTCCTGTACATTTTAAGCATTTTTGGTTTATCTTTTTAGCGATACTTTGGCTGAAAAAAGTTACAAGCCGCATTAGACCCAAACTGCTTTTGTGTTTTAAATTTTTTTTTTTTACCTTCTCATTCCTCCAGCAAATTTATATAGGTTGAGCCCTGTTGAATGAAAGTGAAGTAGGAACACAACAATTTGTCTGTAATAAAAACAAGAAATACTGGAAATACTCAGCAGGTCTGGCAGCATCTGTGGAGAGAGAAGCTGAGTTAACGTTTCAGGTCTTTGACCTTGCATCAGAACAGGATTCAGGGAAAAGGACAGTTTTGATAAGTTGTGAAGGAAGCCAGCATCTGCAGTATTTTGCTTTTGTATTAATTTGTCTGTAATATTAAGTTGTCTTAATATTTTCCAGTTGGATGCTGAATAGAACAGCAGATTGTTCAAAATGTAAGATATGAGGTGTTAATTACCAGCTTTGTATAGTACCATGTGTGATCTGGCATGTATTTGTCTGATTCTCAGGAGATTGCCAGTGTTGACTTGTTGAAATTCCTTTATCAGTTACGCTGTTCTTCAGAGCTGCATATCTGTTGGAAATCTTGGATGGTTTATTGACTTCAGCATTCAATCTACGGCTGCTGCAGATGGATATGAAAACTCTTGGAAAAGATTTTATAGTGTTTTTGATTGAGTTATTAAGTTTATTAATCAAAGGATTCAGGGAAAAGGACAGTTTTGGTGACTGATGCTCAGTTTTGAAGGAAGTCTGACAAACTGAGTTATTCTAACTGATTCAGTAGAGAATGGAAGGTAAAATGATGCAGATGCTACCCAGCTCCAAACTTTGCTTGTTTTTCCTCATTGTCAATCTTCTAGTCCTTCCCCAAATGCTATTTCTGCCACATGAGTCTTGCTGAAGATAGCAATTCTTTGACAGTGGTAAGCAGCACAGCTGAGAATTATGCTGGCATTGCCTACCATCCAGTTAGGCATTTTCCAGTAGTGGTCACTGAAAAGTGAAGAAGTGCTCAGGCATGGCATCACCTGATCAGTACTCACTGATTTATCTGAGCCATAAAGAGAAATCATGATCCAGTGTTCTGATGTTAGATTGCCAGCAGCTCCAGGAAATTCTGTGCTACCTGGACTAGGCATTTTTTTGCGTAAAGATTTTGGCTCACTCCTTGCAATGCTGAAAAGTTACCTGATCTAGCACTGGGCTTCTTGCACAGGTAGAATGATTTGTCTTATTGATGGTTGGCTGGTTAAAATACTGAAAATTATTATGGATGTAAACTTGCTTAACTTGATCAAAGTGTGCATTTTTTGAAAAAATGTTCCCGCTGTTATGTAGAATGCTCAGCACAGAAACAGGCCATTTGGCCCATCTGGTTTATGCTTGACCTGAGCTCTCTTTTTCTCCCCCCCCACCCCCTCCACCAACCTACTTCATCTAACCCTATCAGCATATTCTTCTGTTTCTTTCTCCCTCGTGTACTTATCCAGCTTCTCTTTAAATATATTTTTGCTACAGTTATTGTATGTGGATGCATGTTCCACATTCTCATGTCTGAGTAAAAAAGTTTCTCCTGAATTCCTTATTGGATTTATTAGTGACCCTTCATCTTAATCCTAATGCAAGAAATGACAATCGGTATTACGTGGGAGTACAAAGGTTGATTAGAAGAGAAGGAATTGACTTTTGACATTGCATGTACCAAGAAGCCTCCAGGAGACTAAACTATAAAATTCTCCCAGTGGGAGGATTTTCACTCTAGAAAGAAAAGAAAGACTTGCATTTATATAAACACAAAATGCTGGATGCTTCAATGTTATTTAAGCCAGACTAGGTACATGCCACTAAGTAAAATACTGACATGATGTTGTATTTAATAACATGGTCAAAGGTAAACAGAAATAGAAACCCAGAAGATTAAAGGAGAGGAGAAAGGTCGAAATGAATCTAAGTCAAATGGTGCGTGTGTGTGTGTGAATGAATGTATGTATTTTTGGCTTATGGTAGCTGGGGAGGGATGGTGTGAGGTGGTTGCGCAGTTGTCAGTGGGTGGCAGGAAGGGGGGTGGTTTCTTTGGAAGGGAGGAATGGGTACAGCAGTTCTCAATAGGGAGGTAGTCCAGTCAGCTGAGTGAGTGAGTGTGGGTAGTTCATTTTGAAAGAGGGCATCAGGAGATATCGCAGAATTGTTACAGCACAGAAGGAGGCCATTTGGCCTGTACACCAGCTCTCCGAATGAGCAGTTCACTTAGTGTCATTCTCCCGTCTTCTCCCTGTAAGCTTACACATTCTTCCTTTTCAGATAACTATCTAATTCCTTATTGAATGCCTCGCTTGAACATGCCTTCGCCATACTCTCCGTCAGTGCATTCCAGATCCTAAGCACTCGCATGAAAAAGTTTTTCCTCATGTCGCCATTGCTTCTTTTGTCAATTATGTTAGATCTATGCCCTCTTGTTCTTAATCTTTTCACAAGTGGGAGCAGTTTTTCCCTATCTACTCTGTCCAGACCCCTCATGATATTGAATATCTCCTCTCGGCCTTCTCTTCTCCAAGAAAACAGTCCCAACTTCTCCAATCTATCTTTGTAAATGAAGTTACTCATCCCTAGAACCATTCTCGTGAATCTTTTCTGCACCATCTCCATTGCCTTCACATCTTTCCTATAGTGAGGCGCCCAGACCTGGATGCAATACTCCAGTTGAGCCTGAACCAGTGTTTAATACAAGGTTAACATAACCTCCTTGCTCTTGTACTCTGTGCCCCTATTAATAAAGCCTAAGGTATTGTATGCTTTATTAACAGCTCTCTCAACCTGTCCCGCCACCTTCATTCTACCTGAAGAAAGTCATGATGATCAAATCATAGTCTTATGCTGTCTGTATGCCAGGAATATTTAAATGTGGGGAGGGAGGCTGTTGCTAGCTCTTCATGTTTCACTTATATAAACTACCAATGTGGACTGCAAGGATTTTAATATTTTTTGGTGATTGAACCGTTTCCTTATCCTAATCTGTGCTCAAAATGCATAAAAGGCAGAGAAAATTATTGCAAATTCTCAGAATACATTCCACCTTTAATGTCTGGAAGTGAGAGGAGCAGTCTTATCATGCAGTGTTAGCTGGAGCCCCACTGTACACAATCTGGTTGGTCCACAAATATCCCCATCCTCAATGATGGGGGAGCCCAGCACATCAGTACAAAAGATAAGGCTGAAGCACTTGCAACAATCTTCAGCCAGAACTGCCAAGTTGATGATCCGTCTCTGCCTCCTTCTGAAGTCCCCAGCATCACAGATGCCAGACTTCAGCCGATTCGATTCACTCTGCGTGATATCAAGAAATGACTGAAGGCACTGGATACTGCAAAGGCTATGGGCCCTGACAACATTCTGGCAATAGTCCTGAAGAGCTGTGCTCCAGAACTTACCGTGCCCCTAGCCAAACTGTACCAGTACAGCTACAACACTAGCATCTACCCAGCAATGTGGAAAATTGCCCAGGTATGCCCTGTACACAAAAAGCAGGACAAGTCCAAACTGGCCAATTACCACCCCATCAGTCTACTCTCAATCATCAGTAAAGTGATGGAAGGTGTCATTGACAGTGCCATCAAGCGGCACTTGCTTAGCAATAACCTGCTCAGTGGCACTCAGTTTGGGTTCCGCTAGGGCCACTCGAGTCCTAAGCTCATTGCAGCCTTGGTTCAAACGTGGACAAAAGAGTTGAACTTGAGCTGAGGTGAGAATGACTTCCCTTGACATCAAGGCAGCATTTGACCAAGCGTGGCATCAAGGAGCCTTAGCAAAACTGGAGTCAATGAGAATCGGGGGAAAACTCTCTGCTGGTTGGAGTCATACCTAGGTCAAAGGAAGATTATTGTGGTTGTTGGAGGTGAATCATCTCCGCTCCAGGACATCACTGCAGGAGTTCCTGAGGGTAGTGTCCGAGGCCCAACCATCTCCAGCTGCTTGATCGATGACCTTCCTTCAGTCATAAGGTCAGAAGTGGGGATTTTCGCTGATGATAGCAGAATGTTCAGCACCATTCTCAACTCCTCAGATACTGAAGCAGTCTGTGTAGAAATGCAGCAAGACCTGGACAATATCCAGGCTTGGGCTGATAAGTGGCAAGTAACATTCGTGTCACACAAGTGCCAAGCAATGACCATCTCCAACAAGAGAGAATCTAACCATCTCCCCTTGACAAGTGACATAACCATCGCTGAATCCCACCAGTATCATCATCCTGGGGGTTACCGTTGACCAGAAACTTAACTGGAGTAGCCATATAAATACCGTGGCTACAAGAGCAGGTCAGAGGCTGTGAATCCTGCAGCGAGTAACTCACCACCTGACTCCCCAAAGCCTGTCCACCATCTACAAGGCACAAGTCAGGAGTGTGATGGAATACTGTCCACTTGCCTGGATGAGTGCAGCTCCAACAACTCTCAAGAAGCTCGACACCATCCAGGACAAAGCAGCCCACTTGATTGGCACCCCGTGCGCAAACATTCACTCCTTCCACCACTGACACACAGTGGCATCAGTGTGTACCATCTACAAGGCTCCTTAGACAGCACCTTCCAAACCTGCGACTCTACCAACTAGAAGGTCAAGGGCAGCAAATGCTTGGGAACACCACCACCTGCAAGTTCCCCTCCAAGTCACACGCCATCCTGACTTGGAACTATATCACCGTTATTTCACTGTCGCGTCAAAATCCTGGAACTCCCTTCCTAATAGAAGGCAGCTCACCACCACCTTCTCAAGGGCAATGAGGGATGGGTAGTAAATGCTGGCCTAGCCAGCGACATCCACATCCCATGAATGAATAAATAACATCAAGTACAGTCCCCATCGCTTCTAGTGGCACATTTGTGAGAATGCGATTTGCGTATTATGTGGTTAATTTTTTTTATTTGTTCATGGGATGTGAGCGGCTCTAGCCAGGCTGATTAATGCCCATTCCTGATTGCCTTTGAGCAGGTGATGCCGAGCTGCTACCTTGAACTGCTGCAAGCCACGTGCTGTCGGTAGTCCCACAGTGTTGTTCGGGAGAGTCTTCCAGGATTTTGACCCAGCCACAGTGAAGGAGCGGCTATATAGTTCCAAATCCGAATGGTGTGTGACTTGGAGGGGAAACTGTAGGTGGTGGTGTTCCTATGCATCTGCTGCCCTTGTTCTTCTAGGTGGTAGAGGTCGCAGATTTGGAAGGTGCTATCGAAGGAGCGCTGGCGAGTTGCTGCAGTCGATCTTGTAGGTCGTACACACTGCTGGTACTGTGCACTGATGAGGGAGGGATTAAATGTTTAAGGTGGTGGATGGGATGCTGGTCAGGTGGCTGCTTTGTCTTGGATGGTGTTGAGCCTTGAGTGTTGTTGGAGCTACACTCATCTAGGCAAGTGGAGAGTATTCCATCATACTGCTGACTTGTACCTTGTAGATGGTGGACAGGCTTTGGGGATCAGGAGGTGACTTACTCATCACAGAATTCCCAGCCTCTAACCTTCTGTTGTAGCCACTGCATTTGTATGGCTGGTCGAATTCAGTTTCTGGTCAATGGTAACCCCTAGGATGCAGATGGTTGAATGTGAAGGGGAGATGGTTAGATTCTCTCTTGTTGGAGATGGTCATTGCCTGGCACTTGTATGGCAGGAATGTTACTTGCCACCCATCAGCCCAAGACTAATGTCTGCGTCTTGCTGCATGTGGGTACGCACTACTTCAGTATCTGAGGAGTTGTGAATGGTGCTGAACGCTGCAGTAAGAACGTAAAAAACATAGGCGCAGGTGTAGACCATTTTGCCTCTCGAGCCTTCTGCGCCATGCAATACGATCATGATTGATCTAGCTCAACTCCACTTTCCTGCCTGCTCCCCCATATCCCTTGAGTCCCTGAGAGATCATAAATCTATCACTCAGTCTTGAATATACTGAACGATGGAGCATCCGAAACCCAAGGGGTAGACAATTGCAAATATCACGACAACCGAATTATGAAATTTCTCATCTCAGCCCTAAATTATCAACCCTTAGCTTGAGGCTGTGCTTCCATGTTCTAGATTCCCCAGCCAAGGGGGAAAAAAACCTCTGTATCTACCCTGCCTAGCCTCTTCAGAATCTTGTATATTTTAATGAGATCACTTCTCATTCTTCTAAGCTCCAGAGTGTTTTTTGGCCCAATCTACTCAGCCTGTCATCATAGGGCAACCCTGGTCCCTCTCATCCCAGGCACATTGTAGTGAACTTTTGCTGTACTGCCTCCAAGACGAGTAAATCTGTTATCTGCAAACATCCCCATTTCTGACCTTTGTGTTGGAGGGAAGGTCATTGATGAAGCAGCTGAAGATGGTTGGGCCTAGGACACTACCCTGAAGAATTTCTGCAACGATGGCCTGGGCTGAGGTGATTGGCCTCCAACAACCACAACCATCTTCCTTTGTGCTAGGCATGAGTCCAACCAGAGGAGAGTTTTCACCCTGATTCCACTGACTTCAATTTTGCTGAGGCTTCCTGATGCCACATTTGGTGAAATGCTGTCTTGATATCAAGGACAGTCACACTTGCCTCATTTCTGGAATTCAGCTGTTTCATCCATGTTTGGGCCAAGGCTGCTGTTATGAAAGTGCTTCTATTAAAAAAAAAAATTTTTTTTTTTGAGGACTCATGGTTGAAGATTGTAGAAATGGATTCCTTTGGACTGAAGATATTACATAGATGCTAGAATTTTTTTTCCAAGGTCACCGGAAGGACTTTAGGACTTTGAGCATTCTGTTTAAAAACACTTACTTGAAATCTCATGTCTTCAGTTAATTAAACAGCAGGTGCCTTCTGACTATGGGAGTTGTTTACGGAGAAGTGACATGTCAAGATTTATGGTGGTCAAGAGTTGGTTTCATTTTGAATACTGTTTTGAGTCAGTTAGGGGTCAGCCTGCTAAGAGAGAAGGCACCAGTTCATCCTTTCTCCACCTCTCTGACAAACCCTGCGAATCCAGTGTGATAGCTGAACCCCTTGATGCTGCATTTCTCTTGGAAAGCCTGTCAGGCTAATCCTCAACGTTGCCTGAAGAGAACTGCTCCAAGAAGATCCCAGTGATAGCCGTCTACACGTATTTGGGACGCTAGAAAAAGAGGGACAACTGATATCATTTCATATCTTCTCCTTTTTCTCCAAGAATTAACAAGTATTTGGCAAAAGTAATTATTTTTGTCTTTTGGTAAAAAGATCTTTACAGAGAAAACCTCTTTTTTCTTTAACCGGCGTGCGTGTGTGCGCCTGTGTGTGTGTTGGGCTCAGGTAGAAGGGAACTTTTATATTTCAATCTGTGTTAATGCTTTGCATCTTTACTGAATTCGTCTTGTTTTATAATAAATTGATAATTTTGTTAATAAAAAAACCTGGTTGGTGGATTTTATTCTGAAATAGAGTATATAATTGGCTGTTTTGGTAACTGGGTAAACATTTAAATATATGTTGTGACCTGTGGAGAAGTGGAACTAGAGAAAGACAACGCACTCCTCCTACCTCAGTCATAACATTAATGAGTTCGGGTGCTGAGTGGCCCTGGCGGAACCCAAACTGAACATCGGTGAACAATTTGTTGCTGAGTAAGTGGTGCTTGAAAGCATTGTCAGCGACACCTTCCATCACTTTGCCGATGATCGAGAGTAGACTGATGGGGCGGTAATTGGCCAGATTGGATTTGTCTTGCTTTTTGTGGACAGGACATACCTGGGCAATTTTCCACATTTTTGGATAGATGCCTGTGTTGTAGTTGTACTGAAGCAGCTTTTTTAAGGGCGTAGCTAGTTCTGGAGCATAACTTCCAGGCTGTCCTACTGAAGACTTATCAGGGCTCATTGCTTTTGCTGTATCCAGTGCCTTCATTTGTTTCTGGATATCATATGGAATGAATCGAATTGTCTGAAGACTGGCATCTATGATTCTGGGCACCTGAGGAGGAGGCCGAGATGGATCTTCCACTTGGCACTTCTGGCTGATGATGATTGGAGATGCTTCAGCCCTTTCTTTTGTGCTGATGTGCTGGGCTCCTCCTCCTCTGGTTAGTTGTTTAATTATTCATCATTCACGACTAGATGCGGTGGGACTGCAGAGCGTTGATCTGATCCATTGGTTATGGGGTTGCTTAGCTCTGCCTATAGCTTGCTGCTTCTGTTTAGCTTGCATGTAATTCTTTGTTGTAGCTTCACCAAGTTGTCACCTCATCGTTCATGGGATGTGAGTGTCGCTGGCAAGCCCAGCATTTGTTGCCCATCCCTAATTGCCCTTGAGAAAGTGGTGGTGAGCTGCTGTCTTGAACAGCTGCAGTCCATGTAGTGTAGGTACGTCCACAGTACTGTTGGGTAGCGAGGCAGCAGAGATCTTGTAGGTGGCGGGCAAAGTAGTGCTGGGAATATGCTATTTTTTGCCACTCATCATGATCAGGTCTGTTGAAATCTGGTATTTTGCAGATTTTTAAAAAATTCCACTCAAGTTATTTAACTGAAACCTTTATAATTGATGCTGTGGTAATAACTAGTTAGCACCTGCGATAAGCAGGGATCTTATGTGGTGGAGTCTGTAATGTAATGTTCACAGTACCACCTACGGGTGCAGTACTGTTAGAATTTTGAGACCACTTTTTTTTTGTGCCCCGCTTGTATGTTCATGTTGGCATATATTTGTCTTTGTTTGCATGTGTGTATTATTGGAAACTGATCCAATGCCTACAGATGTCATTGGGAGGCAGTATGTAAATATATTTTTTTTAAATTGAAGAGGAGGTGCTTCATTATGGGACTTTGGGGTAAAGGACGGGACCCGACGACGTGTCGGGTTTGGGTTGGATCGCACTTCCGGGTCCGGCATTCGGGCTTGGGTCGAGTCGGGCCGGGCTGGTTCGGACACGCTCTCTCACAACCTCAGGTAAGTGGCTCCACTGTTAATATAATTTTTGGACTAGAAAGATGGTTTTGTTACAGTTATTTTAAGCTTGTGCAGATCAGCAACGAAGCAAAAAACGGAAGGTAGGTTAACTGATGGTCGGGTTGGGCGCGGGAAGAAGTGGAAAGACTCGAGCCAGGTCAGGCTTGGGGTTGGATGTGGTTCTGTCGCACTCAGGTCGGGTTTTGTTTGCAGACCGGAGCCGGCCTTTACTTTGGGGCACTCTGAACAAAAGGAGAAGCCATCACTGCAGATGAGCTGGCAATGTTAGCACTGAAATTAGTTTATTAATCAAAATGTTTTTGAGAGATTTTTCAGTTTACTGCTTGTGTAACCTTTAAACCCATACAGGAAATAATTTGTATTTGGAACCCTAGTAGTCCCCACTAGTCTAATCCTAACTTGATAAAATTGGTGTTGCTGACCTGCCCATTGAATATCCTCAACATCGACTTTATGTACAATTTCCACGATAACTTACATGGAATACTGTTGGATATTTTTCCATCAAATGCGTTTTCAGTAGTTTAACATAGTTGGTATTCAGAAATATGCTTTTCGTATGAAATCCTGTCTAGTCAAGTTAGGAATTTTCATAGTCAGACCCATTGTAATGAATGTCACTTTAATAACTGCTTACAGAAGAAATGTTCAAGGAGCTAAGTCTTAAGATTTGTATTACGTGTATTTGCATGCGTACTGGAAAGAAACTGATAGGCTTCAAATCCAAGCGTATTCTGATGGGAGGTCTACGAACGCCTCGTATATGTACCTTCCTGCCCAAGTTATCCTGTGCAAACGTTTCATCTGTGAATGAACCATGAAGGATCTGTCATACGATTCATTGCTGCCCTGAGAAATTTGTCTGCGTGTCACATGCTGCGTCTGATCGATCGATTAAATGCTGTGGGCTCATTTTGCGTGGGCGTGGGAGGCGGCCTCTCAGCAAACCAGGGTGGGAATGGACCCCTTGCCTTAGTTGGGTTTGCTTACTACTTTTGTCAATTTACGGGCCACTTTGACCACAGGTATCTAGGTGCATAATGTACATGGTGATTCTTCGTTCATGAAAATCGGACTGTGTGTATTTGTAAAATTATGGTAGGCTGAATTATTGAATAATGGCTAGACAATATGATGACAGCAGCCCAAAGCAAATCATTATATTAAGTTGAAATGATTGATCTCAGCTAGATTTTTGATCTTCCAATTGAAAGAGGAAAATATGCTGCACCATTCATTTTGAGTCCTACCTTTTAGAATGTTAAGGGTACCTTTTTGAACATTGTTCGACCTTTGTTTTTGCAGTATTCTTTGTTACTGTAGCAAGTTAATATATGAATTTATCACAGCTAGTTAAGAATAGCCATCCTGCTTCTGGCAATCTCAGCTAATGGTACTTGATTTTATGGAATGTTAAACCTGACATGTAAAATACCCATTCACAATTACAGGGTTTAATACCAGTTGTTTTAGGAAAAATCTTTACCTTTCTGTCATAGTGCTGTGTCTGTACCAGGAAAATTTTTACCTTTTAGAAAAATCAAACCCAATGTGATTAAAAATATTGCATCTCGCAGGTCTTCTGTGCATATTGCAAAAACCCATTAAGCTCACAGTGCTGATTGCTTTACATTTAGTCAGATTTTTGCGCTAATCAAAAACATTTCCATTCACTAAGCAGGTAGACAAAGTTACCAGCCAACAACTTGCAACCACCAAAAAGCAACCAATCAGATGGCTTAATTTTATTTGTTAACAATTCAAGATTTGCAGATAATACAAAACTCATTTTCAGAGATTTTGAGCAGTTATCTTGACAATGCACAAATCCATATAATATAATACATATACTATGTATTAAATATGTAAAAAAAAAACTCAGTTGAGCAAATTGTAACTGAAACCAGCAAATTTTCTCCTGCAGACCTCCCTGTTAAGAAACTGGGCTATCTTTGGACTCTGTTCATGGAGTTTCATCTGCTTATCTGGGGGTTTTGAAACCTACTTTTTGATTTGAAGCCCTAACTCGCACTCTCGCTATACACTTTCTTAGTTTAAAAACAAAATCATGTAATTCTTCAATCCTCTGGTACCATCCCCCCGTATTTGAGGAGAATTGGGTAATTATGGCCAGTACCTCAGCGATTTTCACTTTTACTTCCCTCAGCATCCTCGGGTGCATCCCATTTGGTCCTAGTGACTTATCAACTTTATGTATAGCCAGTCTTTCTAATACAGCCGCTTTATCAATTTTTCGCCCATCCTGTATCTCAACTACCTCCTCTTTCACTACAACTTTGGCAGTATCTTCTTCCTTAGTAAAGACAGATGCAAAGTATTCATTTAGCACCTCAGACATGCCCTCTACCTCCATGTGTAAATCCTCTTTTTTGTCCCAAATCAGCTCCACCCATGCTCTTACTACCTATTTTGGATACTTTTGGATATTGAGAAGCTCCATAATTTCCATCTTCGCTGTCTGGCAGGACAAAATCTCAAATGCGGTAGTCCTCTCTAAGGCAGAGCTCCCAAGTGTGTTGGGACTAATCAAATAGAGGCGGCTTCAGTGGATCACATATGTCTGCAGGATGGAAGATGGTTGCATACCCAAGGATCTTCTGTATGGTGAGATAGCTGGGGCCTGATAACCATGGGATGCCCAAAGCTCCGCTTCAATGATGCTTGCATGTGTGACATTAAGGCCCTAAATGTTAACTATCGCACCTGGGAGTCACCAGCTGGCGAATGAGGGAAATGGCGACACATCCTGTGGACTAGTATTGACTACCACAATGACAAGTGCCTACAGCAGCTTGGCAACAGGCCTCTGTGTCGAAATTAACAACTCACAGCGTCATTTAGCAGCTTCACATGCAGCATTTGTAGCAGAATCTGCCTGTTAAGGGTTGGCCTTCACAGCCATTGGCAAAGATGCACCAAGAGAAGACATCCCACCTAAATGGGTTATTTGCTGTGTGCCCATCATCGTTCGTAGATGGAAGGATGCCAACGAAAGGACACCCATTTATGTTAGCTGCCAGTCTCTTCTCATATTCGCTCTCTGCCTCTCATTTCCTTTTTCACTTTTCCTCTGCACTTTCTATCTTCAGCCTGGTTCTTGCTTGTATTATCAACCTGACATCTGTCATATGTGCTCTTTTTCTTCTTCTTACTCTCCATCTCTTTTTCGTCATCCAGAAAACTCTGGCTTTGTTTGTCCTACCTTTCATCCTCGTGGGAACATACCTCGACTGTACCTGAACCATTTCCTCTTTAAAGGCAGCCCATTGTTCATTTACGGTTTTGCCTGCCAGTCTTTCATTTCAAAATACCCAGGGCAGGTTCATTCTCAACCCACTAAAATTGGTCTTTCTCCAATTAAATATTTTTACTCTAGATTACTCCTCGTCCTTTTGCATATCTAATCTAAACCTTATGGTACTGTGATCACTGTTCCCTAATTGTTCCCCCTGCTGACACTTGACCTACCTCATTCTCCAGAACCAGGTCCAGAAATGCCTCCTTCCTTGTGGGGCTGGAAACGTACTGGTCAAGAAAATTCTCCTGAACACACTTCAGAAACTCTTATCCTTCTCTGCCCTTTACACTATTATTAACCTCGTCTATATTAGGATAATTAAAAGTCCCCATCATCACTACACAATAGTTCTGTATAGCTCTATTTAAACTAAAGTGGGTGCAGGAACAGGAAACTGAGGGTATATCTGCACACATCTTTGAAGGTGGCTGGACAGGTTGAGAAAGTGGTTAAAAGTGTTACGGCCACGTGAGGAGGGGTTGAAGGGCTTCCTCCTTTTCCTTTTCCTTGTTAGACCTCAAGAGGTTTGATTCTTTGTTAAAGTGGATGTACTGGCCAATTCAGTAGGTGTTTGGTTCTTGTTATGATCATAGCAAATAAGTAATCAATCGGGCAGATTTTCTTGAGTTAACAAAGAAAGAGGTTAACTTTATTGCACCTAAACGGAACTAATAAAATAATAAGCAATGTGCCAACTTTCACTCGCGCACACACTAGAGGTTTGCACACACACACAAAAATAGGTTACAGAGTGGGGAAAGGTAGACTGGTTGAGTTAGAGTCCATAAAAAACAATATAGTCTGTGAAGTTTGGTGATTCGGCTGGCTTAGAGCTGACTTCAGTGGTCCTGAGGCTTTTAGTTTGAAGAGGTAGACGACTGGTTCGGTGAGTCTCTTGGACATAGCAATGCAGATGATTTCCTTCAGTGGGGTTTCTGATTGTAGCCAGAGTATGCAAAGGTGGTCAGCCAACAAGCAGGATTTGAAAGCTTTCAAGCTGGAATGGCGAGAGAAAGGGAACGCAACTTAGGGCCTGCTCATGTCAGAGTCTAGTTGCTTCTCCTCTGCTGCAGAGAAAAACACCAGCTTAAAAACACAAATTCCAGAAGCGAAGGCCCAGGTCACTGCAAGAGAGCCTGTAGGAGAAACCTGATCCAGACTTTTTAAATTAAACAGCAATGTGTGGCTAGGCACTACAGGACTGTTCGCAAACAGATTTTTTGACCTCAGTGTCAGGGAATAATGAATTGATCAGAGCTGCACCTTTTATGGAAAACATAAAGAGAGCAGTCTGTTTTTTTCTTTTGCCCACAAGAACAATGGTAAAAATTACCATTTAGTAGTTTGATGAATTAATTTAAGTGGGGCTTTGAACATATCAAGAAGAGGAGGAATTTTTAAAGCCAAATAGGCTTAAATTGACTGCACCAAGGGAAGGAAACTCTACAGTGCAAGACCCTCATGGTGCTCATTTTGGTCTGGCCAACCGTTGTATAAATTAATCTAGAGCACTAACATTTTTGTTCGTGTATGGACATTATCATGGCAGTTTTCAATATTTGTTTATATGAGGTGTCATTTCTTAGGCATGACTTTTTGCTAGTCCTGTTTTAATTTATTACCTCTTCCATTGCAATTATTTTCCTCGGTTCTTCTCTTTTCCTGCCTCCCATTAATGCTACACACAATTGCTTGAGCAAAGTTTCTGCAAAATTGCCAGGAGGTGTGGGTGGGTATTCAATCACACTCCAGATTTTTACTTGTCCTTCAATTTTGCAAGTGAAATTGTTCATTTCCACCTCACAACTTAATTTGACTGCCTGCTTAGTTGAGATTGGTCTTGCTAAATCAAGAATCACAGGGTAAAACTGAAATTCTATCGTTCTATTGTACCATTTTGCTTTTAAGGGATTAAATTACTGAGTTCTTATATGCTGTTACGAGCATTGGAGAGTATAATACATTTCCAGTTAAACTGCCACACGACACGAGCTTGTATTATCGTGAAGGATTCTTGTCTTATGGTTGTTTAAAACAATATATTTCATTTATGTAAAAAAAAAATGCCTGGCCGATTTAAGAATTTGCGTTAACCCTGCAACACAATAGCAAGCGGGGTTTCCCATGACCTTTCGTAGCCTTGTGACCTCAGAAAAGGGAATGTGACCTGATGTAATGTTGCATTTAGGCTTAATGTAGTGGCTTAGTGCTTTGATACATCTAATGAATTGTATTTAAAATACTGGATGTTACTCATTCAGTACTTAATTCTATATCTTTCAAATTAGAATGCTTTGGTTTTAATAGTTTTCACGTGTTTGTGTGCAACACTAAATTACATCACAATTAAAAGCATCACTTTCAGCTTTTTTTTAAAAAAAGAGTTCGAATACGTAGCAGTAAACAATATTATAATTTTCATCAGCAACACCATGTTCTCAAATTGATATTGGCTGCCTAGTGTGAGATGAATTGCATTCAGAAAGGTATAGTAGGACGGCTTACTGTTCTGATGACCCAAAGATGTTTGTCCTAGGGCTGACCCACGTTCATTGGATTGTGCTTGCGTACATAGGTTCCTTCTTTTGAAAGCCTCTTTGCTTATTCTGTTGTCCAGTTGTCATAGAGCTGCAGGCTTCAAGCCAAAGCTGAAAATGAGGTATCTGAACGATTGCAAAGGTGTCGGTGTAATGTGGAGTTACAGCCAATGTGAAGCCTTTTATTTAATTATTAACTTTTTTTAAACCTAGGTGCTTCCAGCACTGCATTTGTTTTCTGCTGACTGAAAAGGATTGCCTTTCTTTGCACAGAAAATTCCATACCAGCACAGATGGGGTTAAACTATTTTCTCTGTACACACCTGAGCACAAATGTATGGAGTTCAGCAGTGCCGTTTTGGGTAGAAACTCTCTTTCAGAACTAGAAAGGAAGATAGGTGAATATCTATATGGGACTGATCGGAACAAAATGCAGGAATAAAAGTAAAGGTTTGCCTCCCTTGAGTGAGCCCCATAAGAGGACTTGTCTTCCGCCTTCAGTTCCGATTGAGTTTCTACCAGAAATATAAACCCATCTTTTCTGTCTTGGATTTGAAGACCTGTGTATTTATATTTCATATTTTATTTTAAATGTCTAATATTTGAAGTTTCCCCCTCCTTTTGAATCATCTCAACAAACATTGCTAATTCTTGTCTTATTAACTCCAACGCAGGGGAGAAAGTGGCGTAGTGGTAACGTCACTGGACTAGTAATCCAGACAGCCAGACTAATACCTTGGGACATGGGTTCAGATCCCACCACTGCAGCTAGTGAAATTTAAATTCAATTAATTAATGAAAGTCTGTAATTGAAAACTAGTTGGCAATGTTGACCATGAATTGACTACCATTGTCGTAAAAACCCATCTGGTTCACTAATGTCCTTTGTGGAAGGAAATCTGCTGTTCGTACCTGGTCTGGCCTACATGTGACTCCAGACCCACAGCAATGTGACTGATTCTTACCTGCCCTGTGAAATTGCCTAGCAAGCCATTCAGTTATACAAAAGCGCTACACAGAAGTTGAAAAGGCATAAAACTGGAGGGAACACCCAGCATTGACCTAGGCACTGGAAATGACAATGGCAAACCCAGGCTTTTTGACCTTGCAAAGTCCTCCTTCCTAGCATCTGGGGGCTTGAGCCAAATTTGGGAGAGCTGTAACACAGACAAGTCAAGCAACAGTCTGACATAGTCATACTCGGGGAAATATACCTTACATCAATTGTCCCAGACATCACCACCATTCCTGGGTATGTCTTGTCCCACTAGCAGGACAGACTCAGCAGAGGTGGTGTCAGTGGTATACAGTCGCGAGGGAGTTGCCCTGGGAGTCCTCAACATCAACTCCAAACCCCATAAAGTCTCATGGCATCAGGTCAGACATGGGCAGGGAAACCTCCTGCTGATTACCACCTACCGCCCTCCCTCAGCTGATGAACCAGTCCTCCTCCATGTTGAATACCAATTGGAAGAAGCACTGAGGGTGGCGAGGGCACAGAATATATTCTGGGTGGGGGACTTCAGTGTCCAATACCAAGAATGGCTTGGTAGCACCAATACTGACTGAGCGGGCTAAGTCCTAAAGGACATATCTGCTAGACTGGGCCTGCAGCAGGTGGTGAGGGAACCAACAAGAGGGAAAAATCTACTAGACCTTGTCCTCGCCAATCTACCTGTTGCAGATGCAACTGTCCATATCAGTATTGGTAGGAGTCACCACCGTACAATCCTTGTGAAAACGACGTCCCGTCTTCACACTGAGGATACCTTCCATGGTGTTGTGTGGCACTACCACCGTGCTAAATGGGATAGATTCAGATCCGATCTGGCAGCTCAAAACATGGCATCCATGTGGACCATCAGCAACAGCAAAATTGTATTCAGACACAATCTGTAACCTCGTGGCCTGACATATCCCTCACTCTATCATTACCATCAAGCCAGGGGATCAACTGTGGTTCAATGAAGGAGTGCAGAAGAGCATGCCAGGAACAGCATCAGGCATACCTAAAAATGAGATGTCAACCCAGTGAAGCTACAACACAGGACTACTTGCATGCCAATTCAGATGCAGCATGCAATAGACGCAGCTGAGTGATCCCACAACCAGAGGATCAGATCGAAGCTCTGCAGTCCTGCCACATCCAGTTGTGAATGGTGGTGGACAATTAAACAACTGACGGGTGGAGAAGGCTCCCCAAATATTCCCATCCTCAATAATGGAGGAGCTGAGCACATCAGTGAAAAAGAAAAGGCTGAAGCATTCACAACCATCTTCAGCCAGAAGTGCTGAGTCGCTGATCCATCTTGGCCTCCTCCTGAGGTCCACAGCATCACAGATGCCAGTCGTCAACCAATATGATTCACTCCGCCTGATATCAGGAAACAGCTTAAGGCACTGGATACTGCAAAGGTTATGGGTCCTGACAACATCCCGGTAATAGTACTGAAGACTTTTGCTGTAGAATTAGCTGCGTCCCGAGCCAAGCTGTTCCGGTTCAGCTACAACACTGGCATCTATTGGACAATGTGGAAAATTGCCCTGGTATGTCCTGCCCACAAAAGGCAGGTCAATTCCAATTTGGCCACTTATCTCCGCCTCCGTCTACTCTCGGTCATCAGCAAAGTGATGGAAGGTGTCATTGACAGTGCTATCAAACACCACTTAAACAGCAGTAACTTGCTTAACGATGCTCAGTTTGCGTTCCGCCAGGGACACTGATAGGCAGATTAGTGGCAAGTAACATTCACGCCACAAAAGTGTCAGGCAACAACTGTCTCCAATAAGAGAGAATATAACCATCTCCCCTTCACATTCAATGGCATTACTATCGCTGAATCCTCCCTCTCAATATTCTAGGGTTATCATTGACCAGAAACTAAACTGGAGCAGCCACATAAATGCAGTGGCTACAAGAGCAGGTCAGAGGCTGGGAATTCTGCAATGAGTAGCCCACCTCCTGACTCTCCAAAGCCTGTCCACCATCTACAAGGCACAAGTCAGGAGTGTGATGGAATACTGCCCACTTGCCTGGATGAGTGCAGCTCCAACTACACTCAGGAAGCTCGACACCATCCAGGACAAAGCAGCCCACTTGATTGGCACCTCATCCACCACCGCACCAGATGGACTGCAGCAGTTCAAGAAGGCAGCTCATCACCACCATCGCCACCACCTCCTCAAGGACAATTAGAGATGGGCAACAAATGCGGGCCTTGCCAGTGCCGCCCACATCCCATGAAAGAATAAAACAAATATCTCATTTCCATTTCTGATTCCTCCTTTTTGATCAACTACATTGTTTGAATGAAACTCAACGCAGGCTTCAGAAGAAGTGTTTCATGGGCTCGTTTGAGGTCTCCAGTCTGAACACTGACTTTAGTAATTTCAGATCTTAACTACACATGCTATTTCTTCATAACAGTGGACACTTGCAATGTAAGGAAAGTCTGTACGTGTCCAGGAAGGGGCGGTGGGTTGATATTTGGGTGGTCGAGTCTCTTTCAAAGTACTAAACTTTTCTCGTAATAATGTTGAGAGACTAGGATCTGTGGAGCAGCAAAAGGATTTAGTTGCCCATTTGTATAAAGGTATTGCACAAAAAACAAGCAAAAAGTCTATCAAGGGGGATGGAATACCAAAGTATGTAATTGATGTCTGTGTTGTATAGAGCCATGGTCAGACTGCATCTGGAATACTTACTCAGTTTGGGACACTGAACCTCAGGAAAGATACATTGGCCTTGGATAGAGCACAGATTCACCAAAATGATGATTGGACTTAAAAGGTTAAATTCAGAGGACAAGTTAAATGAACATGGTTTACATTCCCTTGTCTTTCGAAGGTTGAGGGGTGATCTAACCAAGGTGTTAAAAAAAAAATGGTAAAGGTATATGATAGGATAAATACATAAACTATTGCCTATAATGGTGCAATCTAGAACAAGGTGGCATAATCTAAAAAATAGTGCTGTCAATTAGGTATTTTTTTTCCACACAAAGGGTACTGGAAATCTGGAACACTCTCCTTAAAGACTCTGGATGCTGGATCAATTGAAATTTCAAAGACCAAGATCAATAGATTTTGCTTAGAAAAGGGTATCAAGGGAAATAGAGTTGAACTACAGATCAGCCATGCTTTAATGGAATTGTGGAACAAGCACCGAGGCTGAATGGTCTACTCCTATTCCTGTTTTTAATTTGCATTTGCCATTTTAATTTCATTTTTGTTGCAGCTTCGGCTTGTTGTCATTACGTTATCTTTGAAAGTGCTATTTTTTCTATTCAGCTTTTGGGTCAGGAACTGCAAAGCTGGTCCCTGGCATCAAGGGTCAGAGTTATGAGGAAAGACTGGGGAGAGTTGGATGTTTCAGCTTAGAAATAACTCTGAAAGGTGGTTGTATAGAGGTATTCAAGATAGTAAACGGTTTAGAAAAGATAAATCCTGAATTTTACTTCAAATTGTGAGAGTAGTGACTTTAGGACTAATACCAGGAAATTGTTAACTTGGGACTGATCAACATTTGAAAAGGACTCCCCAGCAGAGTGGTGGAGTGAAAAACCGTGGATGTATTTAGGGAACAATTTGCTGCTGCAATGAAATGACTGTGGGATGCACTATTATGGATGAGGAAAACGATTCAGAATTATCCTGTGGTCAGCTCCCTCTCTGTGACTGGTGTATCTACTGGTTCTCTTCTCTGAACCGCCCCCTCCCCCCCCCCCCCCCCCAACTTATTTTTTTCAACTGTGCTAAAATGGCCATTTATCTCTTTGCCATTTTGTTACTGAAGTCACCTATTTAATAGGTGACTGATTTGACTGATAACAGTGGTTGAGTGCTCAAAAGAAAATTGGGTATGTTGGAGTCCCTGAGACATTGAAGGGAATAAGCGTTTCATTGGTGAATGGTGGGATAGCCTGTTGCTGTAGTGTGCCCTGTTTTGTTGTGATGTGGAAGGAAAGGAAGGGAAAGGGCCTGAATAGGAACTGAATTGAAATTTCAGAGATAAGGAGACGTAGGATCTCAGACACAGAGTGGAAATGGGAACAACACAGGAATACATTTGGGCGGGGCATTTTGGCAAGTGGTGTTTCCTGTCAAGCCTGCCATTTCTATAATAGTAAAAATTAGAAACTCTTATCAAAACATTGGTACCCGGTTATAGTTAAAATTGGAATACAGCCTGCAAAGACAGTTTTGCAACTCTCTTTATATCTCTACCTTTGGTAAACTTCAGGTTTTCCAGTTCAGTTTTGGGTTCACATTTGTTTTTCATTCTCCAGCAAAATGTTAACCTGTTTGTAATGATTCGGGAGGTCTTTAAAGTTTGGGTACCTATTGTAAATTTAAATTTTGGGTTCCTTCAGAGCCAGAGCAGTTGAGAGAAAATTCAGCTAGAATGAGAACTTGGCTGGGTAAGAGCTTCAAAACAAATTTTTGACTTGTTTGCAGCTATTTAATTCCATGCTCACTTTGTACTGCTGCATGATGCAACAGATTCAATATGCAAAATCTATTTAGTTTTACTGCCTGACTAATTGTATTACTTAGCCCTCGCCTACATGTGTCATACAATTTAATTGTAAATGGATAAATCCATTTTAAACACATCTGCTTGCTTTATGAAGAAGGCAGTATTTGTAATACCAGCCCAATCCACATTGTCCAATATCTCAGTTTGTAGATTGATTCTACAAGGATCATTACAGCATCTAGAGTCATAGAACATTTATGGCATAGAAGGAGGCTATTCGTCCTGTCGAGTCCATGCCGGCTCTCCGCGGAACAATCCAGTCAACTCCACTCCCCACTCGATCCCAGTAGTCCTGCAAGTTTATTTTCTTCAAGTGCCATAATCCTGTACACCTCTATAAAATTTCCCCTCAATCTCCTTTGCTCCAGGGTAACACCCCCAGCTTTTCCAACCTAATCTGGTAACTGACATTCCCCCATCCCTGGAACCATTCTGGTAAATCTCCTCTGCACCCTCACATCCTTCTTAAAATGTGGTGACCAGAACTGGACGTAGTGCTCTAGTTGGGGCCTAACCAGAGCTTTATAAAAGTTCAGCATAACTTCTCTGCTTTTGTACTCAATACCTCTACTTATGAAGCCCAAGATCCCATATGCTTTGCCAACCACACTCTCAATATGTCCTGCCATCTTCAAAGATTGGCACACATTTACCACAGGTCCCCCTGTTCCAGTGCACTGTTTAGAACTGTGCCATTAAGTATGTATTGCCTCTGCCTATCCCTTCTGCCAAAATACATTACCTCACACTTGTCTGTATTAAATTCCATCTGCCACTTGTCTACCTATTCTGCTAGCCTATCTATGTCATGTTGGAGGCAATTCGTATCATCCTTACTATTGGCCACTCCTCCAAGTTTGGTATCATGGGTAAATTTTGAAATTCTATTCTATATTCCAAGATCCAAGTCATTTATATATAGTGAAAAAGGCAGTGGTCGTTGCACTGCCCCAAGGGGAACACCACTGTCTACCATCCTCCAGTCAGAAAAACAGCCATTTACCATGACTTGCTGTTTTCTGTCCTTGAGCCAATTTTTAAAATCCAGATAGACACTGACCCTCCTATGATCCTCAATTCTGTTAACCAGCCTTTTATGTGGAACCTTATCAAATGCTGTCTTAAAATACATATAGACAACATCCGCTGCATTCCGTTCATCAACCTTCTCCGTTACTTCACAAAAATTCAATCAGATTAGTCAAGCATGATCTGCCTTTTACAAATCCGTGCTGGCTATTAATTTACTCAAACCTCTCCAAGTGCCTATTGATTTTTTTCCCCCTGATTATTGATTCCAAAACCTTACCCACCACTGGTGTTAAACTAACTGGCCTGTTGTTGCTAGGACTGTCCTTTACACCCTTTCTTGAATAAGGGAGTCAATTTGCCACTCCAATCCTCTGGCACCTCCCTCATATCTAGGGAAGATTTATTTTGATTCTTCATGGGATGTGGGCATTGCTGGCTAGGCCAGCATTTATTGCCCATCCCTAATTGCCCTCGAGAAGGTGGTGGTGAGCTGCCTTCTTGACCTGCTGCAATTCTTCGGGTATAGGTATACCAACAGTGCTGTTAGGAAAGGAGTTCCAGGATTTTGATCCAGCTACAGTGAAGGAACGGTGATATAGTTCCAAGTTAGGATGGTGTTTGACTTGGAGGGAAACTTGCAGGTGGTGGTGTTCCCATGCATCTGCTGCCTTTGCCCTTCTAGTGGTAGAGGTCGCGAGTTTGAAAGGTGCTGTCTAAGTAGCCTTGGTGAGTTGGAAGAATATGGCAAGCCATTCCACTATCTCCACCCCAACTTCCTTTAGCAAGCTGGAATGCAAGCCATCCAGACATGGTGACTTATCTACCCCAAGCATAGCCAGCCTTTCCAATACCTCATCCCTCTCATTTTTTACACTATTGATTGCCTCTACTATCTCCACGTCTACCGATATTTCGTCAGATTCCTCTTCTGTAGTAAACACCGACACAAAGCACTGATTAAGTATTTTAGCCTTGCTGTGTGCCTCTAAGCATATAATACCCACTTTTTCCCTAATAGGCCTCACCCCACCTCTTACTACCCACTTACTACTGGCATTCTGGTAGAAGATTTTTGGGGTTCCTTTAATGTTTTCTGCCATTCTATTTTCAAATTCTCTCTCTGCCAGTCTTATTTTCTTCTTCACTTCCCCTCTCAACTTATTGTATTTGGCCTAGTTCTCACTTGAAGAATTCGCCTTCCCAACCACACTAGTGAACTCCCTACAAGGACATGCATCATATACCCTCTTTTTGATCATAATCTCTATGTTCCTCGTCATCCAAGGAGCCCTGTTTTTGGTTCCCCTACCTTTCGCCCTTGTTGAAATGTACCTAGCCTGTACCTGAAGCACTTCCCTTTTTTCCTTCTCTATATTTTCTGAATACGTTATATCTTTGTATTTTAAACGCCCAGTCCTCTCCATTTTTCAGCCATTATTGCCGCCACATCATATAACATAAAAACTGACTAAAAGTTTCTATAGGTATGTGAAGAGAAAAAGATTGGTGAAGACAAACGTAGGTCCCTTACAGTCACAAACAGGGAAATTTATTATGGGGAACAGAGAAATGCATACTTTGGTTCTGCCTTCACAAAGGAGTACACAAATATCATACCAGAAATGTTGGCGAACACGGTTTAGTGAGAGGGAGGAACTGAAGGAAATCAGTATTAGTAGAGAAAGGTGTTGGGGAAATTGATGGGATTGGAGGTCGATAAATCCCCAGGGCCTGATAATCTACATCCCAGAGTACTTAAGGAAGTGGCCCTAGAAATAGTGGATGCATTGGTGGTCATCTTCCAAGATTCTGTAGACTCTGGAACAGTTCCTAGAGATTGGAGGATAGCTAATGTAACCCCACTATTTAAAAAGGGAGGTAAAGAGAAAGCAGGGAATTATAGACCAGTCAGCCTGACGTCGGTAGTGGGGAAAATTCTAGAGTCCATTATCAAAGATTTTATAGCAGAGCACTTGGAGAACAGTGGTAGAATCGGACAGAGTCAGCATGGATTTATGAAAGGGAAATAATGCTTGACAAATCTATTAGAATTCTTTGAACATGTAACTAGTAGAGTTGATAAAGGACAGCCAGTGGATGTGGTTTATTTGGGCTTTCAGAAGGCTTTCGACAAAGTCCCACATAAGAGATTAGTGTGTAAAATTAAAGCGCATGGGATTGGGGGCAGTATATTGCGATGGATAGAAAATTGGTTGGCAGACAGGAAACAAAGAGTAGGAATAAACTGGTCTTTTTCCGAATGGCAGGCAGTGACTAGTGGGGTACCGCAGGGATCGGTGCTAGGACCCTAGCTATTCACAATATATATTAATGATTTAGATGAGGGAACTAAATGTAATATCTCCAAATTTGCAGATGACACAAAACTGGGTGGGAGTTGTGAGGAGGATGCAGAGAGGCTTCAGGGCGAGTTAGACAAGTTGAGTGAGTGGGCAAGTGCATGGCAGATGCAGTATAATGTGGATAAATGTGAAATTATCCACTTTGGTAGCAAAAACAGGAAAGCAGATTATTATCTGAATAGCTATAAACAGAGAGGAGAATATGCAACGAGATCTGGGTGTTCTCATACACAAGTCACTGAAGGTAAGCATGCAGGTGCAACAGACGGTAAAAAAGGCAACTGGTATGTTGGCCTTCATAGCGAGAGGATTCGAGTACAGGAGCGGGGATGTCTTGCTGCAGTTATACAGGGCCTTGGTGAGGCCACACCTGGAATATTGTGTGCAGTTTTGGTCTCCTTATCTGAGGAAGGATGCTCTTGCTATAGAGGGAGTGCAACAAAGGTTTTTACCAGACTGATTCCTGGGATGGCGGGACTGACGTATGAGGAGAGATTGAGTCGGTTAGGATTATATTCGCTGGATTTCAGAAGAGTGAGAGGGGATCTCATAGAAACCTATAAAATTCTAACAGGACTTGACAGGGTAGATGCAGGAAGGATGTTCCTGATGGTGGGGGAGTCCAGAACCAGGGGCATAGTCTAAGGATACGGGGTAAACCTTTCAGGACTGAGATGAGGAGAAATTACTTCACGCAGAGAGTGGTGAGCCTGTAGAATTCGCTACCACAGAAAGCAGTTGAGGCCAAAACATTGTATGTTTTCAAGAAGGAGTTTGATGTACCTCATGGGGCGAAAGGGATCAAAGGATATGGGGGAAAGTGGGAACAGGTGACTGAGTTGCATGATCAGCCATGATCATAATGAATGGCGGAGCAGGGCCGAATGGCCTACTCCTCCTATTTTCTATGTTGCTATGCTGCTATTTGTGCTTGCAGTTCACCAACCTTAATTCACCACACTTTGTGTGTTTATATCTTCTTTGGCCTCCTTATCTCGAGAGACAATGGGTAAGCGCCTGGAGGTGGTCAGTGGTTTGTGGAGCAGCGCCTGGAGTGGCTATAAAGGCCAATTCTAGAGTGACAGGCTCTTCCACAGGTGCTGCAGAAAAATTTGTTGGTCGGGGCTGTTACACAGTTGGCTCTCCCCTTGCGCTTCTGTCTTTTTTCCTGCCAACTGCTAAGTCTTTTCGACTCGCCACATTTTAGCCCCGCCTTTATGGCTGCCCGCCAGCTCTGGCGAACACTGGCAACTGACTCCCACGACTTGTGATCAATGTCACAGGACTTCATGTCGCGTTTGCAGATGTCTTTAAAGCGGAGACATGGACGGCCGGTGGGTCTGATACCAGTGGCAAGCTCGCTATACAGTGTGTCTTTGGGGATCCTGCCATCTTTCATGCGGCTCACATGGCCAAGCCATCTCAAGCGCCGCTGACTCAGTTGTGTGTATATGCTGGGGATGTTGGCCGTCTCGAGGACTTCTGTGTTGGAGATACGGTCCTGCCACCTGATGCCAAGTATTCTCCGGAGGCAGCGAAGATGGAATAAATTGAGACGTCGCTCTTGGCTGACATACGTTGTCCAGGCCTCGCTGCCATAGAGCAAGGTACTGAGGACACAGGCTTGATACACTCAGACTTTTGTGTTCCGTGTCAGTGCGCCATTTTCCCACACTCTCTTGGCCAGTCTGGACATAGCAGTGGAAGCCTTTCCCATGCGCTTGTTGATTTCTGCATCTAGGGACAGGTTACTGGTGATAGTTGAGCCTCGGTAGGTGAACTCTTGAACCACTTCCAGAGCGTGGTCGCCAATATTGATGGATGGAGCATTTCTGACGTCCTGTCCCATGATGTTCGTTTTCTTGAGGCTGATGGTTAGGCCAAATTCGTTGCAGGCAGCCGCAATCCTGTCGATGAGACTCTACAGACACTCTTCAGTGTGAGTTGTTAAAGCAGCATCGTCAGCAAACAGGAGTTCCCTGCTGAGGACTTTCTGTACTTTGGACTTCGCTCTTAGACGGGCAAGGTTGAACAACCTGCCCCCTGATCTTGTGTGGAGGAAAGTTCCTTCTTCTGAAGACTTGAACGCATGTGAGAGCAGCAGGGAGAAAAAAATCCCAAAAAGTGTGGGTGCGAGAACACAGCCCTGTTTCTCGCCACTCAGGATAGGAAAGGGGTCTGATGAGGTGCCGCTATGTTGAATTGTGCCTTTCATATTGTCATGGAATGAGGTGATGATACTTAGTAGCTTTGGTGGACATCCAATCTTTTCTAGTAGTCTGAAGAGACCACGTCTGCTGACGAGGTCAAAGGCTTTGGTGAGATCAATGAAAGCAATGTAGAGGGGCATCTGTTGTTCGCGGCATTTCTCCTGTATCTGACGAAGGGAGAGCAGCATGTCAATGGTCGATCTCTCTGCTCGAAAGCCACACTGCCTCAGGGTAGACGCGCTCGGCCAGCTTCTGGAGCCTGTTTAAAGCAACTCGAGCAAAGACTTCCCCCACTATGCTGAGCAGGGAGATTCCACGGTAGTTGTTGCAGTCACCGCGGTCACCTTTGTTTTTATAGAAGGTGATGATATTGGCATCGCGCATGTCCTGAGGTCCCAGCACAGGAAAAGCAGTTCATGTAGTGCTGAGAGTATAGCAGGCTTGGCACTCTTGATTATTTCAGGGGTAATGCTGTCCTTCCCAGGGGCTTTTCTGCTGGCTAGAGAATCAATGGCATCACTGAGTTCCGATTTTGTTGCTGTACGTCCAGCTCATCCATGACTGGCAGAGACTGGGCTGCATTGAGGGTAGTCTCAGTGACAACATTCTCCCTGGAGTTCAGTTCTAGGTAGTGCTCAACCCAGCGGTCCATTTGCTTGCGTTGTTCAGTGATTATGTCCCCTGATTTAGATTTGAGGGGGGCGATCTTCTTGATGGTTGGCCCAAAAGCTCTCTTAATGCCATCATACATTCCACTTTGTGTGTTTATATACATGCGTTGTAATCCTGACTTTGCATTCCTCGTGGGAGTCTTCTCAGTCTACTCCAATCTAATGTGGAACTATTTCTTTCTCTGGTACTGCCCTACACACTCAAATCATGCACCTTATTCCTCCTTTCTACTTCTATATGCTGGTGCCCATCCCTCGGCCAATTTAGCTTAAAAGCTCCCAACCGCACTCGTGAACCTCCCCACAAAGACATTGGTTCCAGTTCTGTTGAGGTGCAACCCATCCCTTTTGAATAGGTGTCTTCTGTCCTAGAACTGGTCCCAATGCCCCAAGAATCTGAAACCATCCCTCCTGTGCCATGCTTCAAGCCACGCATTCATCCTCCCAATCTTCCTATTTTTGCTCTTGCATGGCACTGGGAGTAATCCAAAAGTATTTGAGATACATTTTATGGTGTTTTCTAAGATTATTCAGATTTCTTTGTAACTGTAACATAAATTAAAATTTCTTCATAAGTGCCATTTTCAGATGGAATACAAATAATACTTTTTTGTTGCTCAAGTTGAATGATATTTTATTGTTCTCTTGTGCAAAACAAGACTGAACTGACAGATGTATAATTTGATGTTGTGCCAGCAAGTACACCAAGTCTTAGCAACATTAAAGCTTTGATCTTTTATTTATTTAATCTGTTTTCTGTGCTTTGATCATGAAATATGATTACTTGCATGAAAGGCACAGGGTCTGAGGACTAAAATACAACTACTTGCAAGGGCAAATTAACTTGGAGGTTTTTTAAAAATCAAACATGCACTACAGTAGATGGTGTTGTCTTCAGTACATTTCCAAATATGACACTCGTGCACTCTGACTCAGTGCAAAATACATTCTGCATTGTGAAATGAGTAAAGTTTGCGAAGGAGGCGTGGTTTGGTGCTACACTGGAAAATACTCGGCGCTCAATTGTTTGGCCTAGTTTAATGTGTAGTTATAGTAAAATCATTTGCCCTAGCATTAAATTATTTTCTTGGAAACCGATATAAATTAACAGGAGATGATTTGAAACTCATTGCAATAGTCACAGCTTTGACTTGGGTAGGGTGGGGGGAGGGAATTGATAAGGTGGAGCAAATTTCCTTCTTGTTTGATGGACTGGAAGCACAGATGACTCACTACTTGTATTTACAAAAGCATCTAGTGCCCTTTCTTGTTTAAGATAACTTGATGGAATATGAGGATAATTTTGATTTAAAAGGTGAAATGTCATAGTCATAGAGTTTTACAGCACAAACAGGCCTTCGGCCCAATGCGCCTGCGCTGACCATCAAGCACCCGTCCAAACTAATCCCATTTTCCCGCACTTGGCCCGTAGCCTTGTATGCTATGGCGTTTCAAGTGCTCATCTAAATACTACTTAACTAATGAGTGTTCCTGCCTCTACCACTCCTTCAGGCAATGCGTTCCAGATTCCAACCACCCTCTGGGCGAAAATTTTTTTCCTCAACTCCCCTCTAAACCACCTACCCCTTACCTTAAATCTCTGCCCCCAGTTATTGTCACCTTCGCTAAGGGAAAAAGTTTTTTCCTATCTATCCTATCAGTGCCCCTCATAATGTTGTATACCTCAATCAGGTCCCCCCTCGGCCTTCTCTGCTCCAAGGAAAACAGCCCCAGCCGATCTGGTCTCTCTTGATAACTCAAATGCTCCAGCCCAGGCAACGTCCTAGTGAATCTCCTCTGCACCCTCTCCAGTGCAGTCACATCCTTCTTATAGTGTGGTGACCAGAACTGTAAACAGTACTCCAGCTGTGGCCTAACCAGCATTCTTTACAGTTCCAACATAACCTCCCTGCTCTTATATTCTGTGCCTCGGCTAATATAGGCAAGTATCCAGTATGCCTTCCTAACCACCTTATCTACCTGTGCTGCTGACTTCAGTGATCTGTGGACAAGCACCCCAAGGTCCCTCTGACCCTCTGTACTCCCAAGGGTCCTATCATCTATTATATATTCCATTGCCTTGTTAGTCCTCCCAAAGTGCATCACCTCACACTTCTCAGGATTAAACTCCATCTGCCGCAGCGCCGCCCATTTTACCAGCCTATCTATATCATCCTGTAATCTAAGGCTTTCTTCCACACTATTTACGACACCACCAATTTTCGTGTCGTCTGCGAACGTACTGATCATACCTCCTAAATTCACATCTAAATCATTAATGTACGCTACAAACAGTAAGGGTCCCAGCACCGATTCCTGTGGTACCCCACTTATCACAGGCCTCCATTCACAAAATCAACCCTCAACCATCGCCCTCTGCCTCCTTCCACTAAGCCAATTTTGAATCCAATTTGCCAAATTACCCTGGGTCCCATGGGCTCTTACCTTCTTAACCAGTCTCCCATGCGGGACCTTATCAAAAGCCTTACTGAAGTCCATGTAGACTACATCAACTGCTTTACCCTCATCTACACATCTAGTCACCTCCTCGAAAAATTCGATCAAATTTGTTAGACACAATTTCCCCCGATAAAGCCATGCTGACTATCCCTGATTAATCCCTGCCTCTCCAAGTGGAGATTAATCCTGTCTCTCAGAATTTTTTCCAATAATTTCCCTACCACTGACGTTCGAGTCACAGGCCTACGATTACCTGGTTCATCCCTGCTGCCCTTCTTGAATAATGGTACTACATTTGCTGTTTCCAGTCTTCTGGTACCTCTCCTGTGGCCAGAGAGGATTTGAAAATTTGTGTCAGAGCCCCTGCTATCTCCTCCTTTGCCTCACATAGCAGCCTGGGATACATCTCATCTGGGCCTGGGGATTTATCCATCTTTAAGCCCACTAATACAGCTAATACCTCCTCCTTTTCTATGCTAATTTGATCAAGTATATCTCAATCCCCCTCCCTGATTACTACACCTACATCGTCCCTCTCCATGGTGAACACAGATGAAAAGTAATCATTCAAAACCTCACCTATGACCTCCGGCACCACACACAGATTGCTTCTTTGATCCCTAATGGGCTACACTTTTTCCCTGGTTATCCTCCTGCCCTTAACATACTTATAAAACGCTTTGGGATTTTCCTTTAGCTTTTATCTGCCAGTGATTTTTCATGCCCCCTCTTCGCTCTCCTAATTACTTATTTAAGTACTCCCCTACACTTTCTATACTCCTCTAGGGCCTCTGCTGTTCTCAGCACTCTGAATCTGCCATAAGCCTCCTTTTTTTTTACCTTATCCAATCCTCTATATCCCTTGACATCCATGGTTTCCTTGACCTGTTGGTCCTACTCTTCACCTTTACGGGAACATGTTGGGCCTGAACCCGCACAATTTCCTTTCTGAATGACTGACTCCCACTGGTCTGATGTAGACTTTCCTATGAGAAGCTGCTGCCAGTCCAGATCCTGTTTTATCATATTGAAATCTGCCTTCCCCCAATTCAGTACTTTTATTTCCGGTCCCCCTCTGTCCTTTTCCATAACTACCTTAAATCTTGGGTTATGGTCACTATCCCCGAAATGCTCCCCCACTGCTACTTCCACTACTTGTCCGGCTTCATTCCCTCGGATTAAGTCCATGTTCTGGAGCTGCAAACCTTGTGACTGGTCTCAGTATTCAATATGTCCATTCGCCAAAGAAATTGCTTGGGATTTTTGCAGCAGTAATCATTGACTCATAATCATTGGGTATGTAGGGCAAGTGCAAAGTTTGCAGAACCAATGTAAATGGATAGGGGTGAGAAATATTAGAAGCACATGTCGGAAGTAAGTGTTGACATATCTATTGTTAAACTTGTGTTATTTTTCTGAAGAATTTAAAAATGATAGACCAATTATAAAGGTTCCAAATATAAAGATTTCAGTGGGGTTTTTTTTAGCACAAAATATGTGCAAGGTTGCTGCATTGGTGTACTGAACTGCTTCACATTTTAGGGTCTATTTTATAGCTGTAATGTTCCTGCACAGCTGAATTAATTTTGCACCAATTCTGCAGTTGTGGTGTAAATGCAACCTGCATTGTGAGTCATTACCCAAACTGACACTGGTTAGAATATGGGAAAAAAAAATGTTGTTGTCCTTTTTAACCATGTGGCCCATAAGACTTCTCAGAAGCGACATGAGAAATTTTAAAGGAAGGTGGTTAGGATTTGGAATGCACTGTCTTCAAGGGTGGTGGATAATGATTCAGTTGTTGCCTTTAAAAGGGAATTGGATAATTACAGTGGAGTGGTCCAAACAATATTGCTGTTCGGAAGAATTGGCGGAGACTCAGTGGGCTGTATGACCTTGTTCTGTGCCATGCTACTCTATGATTCTATGATAATGGGGTGCAAGGTGGCTTGCTTAGAGTTTGAGCCCTAAAAATGATTTTTTTTGACTACAGAATTTTAGCTTTGGTGCAAACTGGTTTAGGCTTTGCACCAATACCAGGCATGTAGGATAAATACACCAGGGTAGACTGAAAATAATTGTTCTAAGAATGTTACAAACTGTCATTTCTTTATTTTTAACTTATACCTTTTACTGAAAATAGTTTATTCTAATATTCTGTGAAAGACAAGACAATTGACATATTGTGGTAACTGAAACTTCAAAAGAGATAAAATGAAGATTAATCTGTTCTCCATCAGATTAACTGGGCCATTTCTAATTGTGCCGAGCTGTGTTGTGATCGAGCCCTAAATATTGTTTATCCCATTTGTACTGGGATAAACATGTATCTGTTAGCCACCCTTCAAGTAATTTCAAAGGGACTTTCCTTTTGGTTGGTAAAACACGTACAAGTTTACAAACCTTTTTTTCCACAAGTTTAGTATGCTTTCATTGCTCATTTTTGAACTGTGCTAAGAGGACCGAGACATAAGTCCTGTTGAAACCACTTGTATGGTGATTAGGACTGAAGTAGAAAGATTGGTGGAGGTCCTGTTTACTTGTGGGATTTTTGAGTGTAGATGCTGCCAGCATCTACAGAACTCAAACGCCACAACTTCAAAATTATGCAAAATTGTCTAATTTTACACAGAGTGGAAGAGAGAATTGTGTTGCACCAGTAAGTAATGGCTCTTGTTTTATAGTATGAAGAAATATTGTTAAAAGATCTGGTGGTTTCGGTCCTTCATTTGTTCATGGGATGTGGGCATCGCTGGCTAGGCCAGCATTTATTGTCCATCCCTAATTGCCCTTGAGAAGGTGGTGATGAGCTGCCTTCTTGAACCGCTGCAGTCCATGTGGGGTATGTACACCCACAGTGCTGTTAGGAAGGGAGTTCCAGGATTTTGACCCAGCGAAAGTGAAAGAACAGCGATATAGTTCCAAGTCAGGATGGTGCTTGGCTTGGAGGGGAATGTATAGGTGTTGGTGTTCCCATGCATCTGCTGCCTTTGTCCGAAGCGGTAGACGTCACGGGTTTGCAAGGTGCTGTCGAAGGAGTCTTGGTGCGTTGCTGCAGTGCATCTTGTAGATGGTGTACATTGCTGCCACTATGCGTTGGTGGTGGAGGGAATGAATGTTTGTGGATGGGGTGCCAATCAAGCAGGCTGCTTTGTCCTGGATGGTGTTGAGCTTCTTGAATATTTTTGGAGCTGCACCCATCCAGGCAAGTGTAGGTATTCCATCACACCCCTGACTTGTGCCTTGTAGATGGTAGACTGATTTTGGGGAGTCAGGAGGTGAGTTACTTGCCGCAGGATTCCTAGCATCTGACCTGCTCTTGTAGCTACGGTATTTATATGACTACTCCAGTTAAGTTCCTGGTCAGTTGCAGCCCCCAGGTGGTTGTTAGTGGGGGATTCAGCGATTGTAATGCCATTGAATGTCAAGGGGCGATGGTTAGATTCTCTCTTGTTGGAGATGGTCATTGTCTGGCACTTGTGTGGCGTGAATGTTACTTGCCACTTATCAGCCCAAGCCTGGATATTGTCCAGGTCATGCTGCATTTTTACATGGACTGCTTCAGTATCTGAGGAGTCGCAAATGGTGCTGAACATTGTGCAATCATCAGCGAACATCCCCACTTCTGACCTTATGATTGAAGGAAGGACATTGATGAAGCAGCTGAAGATGGTTGGGCCTAGGACACTACTCTGAGGAACTTCTGCTGTAATGTCCTGGAGCTGAGATGATTGACCTCCAACAACCACAACCATCTTCCTTGGTGCTAGGTTTGACTCCAACCAGCAGCAGGTTTTTTCCGATTCCCTTTGACTCCAGTTTTGCTGGGGCTAGATAAAGGAAAATCCCAAGGTTTTTTATAAGTACATTAAGGGCAAGAGGATAAGCGGGGAGGAATAGGGCCTATTAGGGACCAAAGTGGCAATATGTGTGAGGAGCCGGAGAACATAGGTGAGGTTTTAAATTATGCCATACTTGATCAAATGTTGCCTTGTTGTCAAGGTCAGCCAATCTCACCTCACCTCTTGTGTTCAGCTGTTTTGTCAATGTTTGGACCAAGGCTGTAAATGAAGTCAGGTGCTGAGTGGCCCTGGCAGAACCCAAACTGAGCATCACTGAGCAGGTTATTGCTAAGCTAGTGCCGTTTGATAGCACTATTGACAGCACCTTCCATCACTTTACTGAGGATCGAGAGTAGGCTGATGGGGCAGTAATTGGCCGGGTTGGACTGTCCTGCTTTTTGTGTACAGGACATATCTGGTCAATTTTCCATGTTGCTGGATAGACGCCAGTGTTGTAACTGTACAGGAACAGCTTGGCTAGGGGTGCGGCAGGTTCTGGAGCACAGGTCTTCTATTGCCGGAATGTTGTCAGAGCTCTTAGCCTTTGCAGTATCCAGTGCCTTCAGTCGTTTTTTGATATCACGCGGAGTGAATCGAATTGACTGAAGACTGGCATCTGTGATGCTGGGGACTTCAGGAGGAGGCCGAGATGGATCATCCATTCAACACTTCTGGCTGAAGATGGTTGTAAATGTCTCGGCCTTATCTTTTTTGTGCTGGGCTCCCCCATCATTGAGGATGGGGATATTTGTGGAGCCACCTCCTCCAGTTAGTTGTTTAATTGTCCACCACCTGGATTTGGCAGGACTGCAGAGCTTAGATCTGATCCATTGGTTATGGGATTGCTTAGTTCTGTCTATCGCATGCTGCTTAAGCTGTTTGGCACGCAAGCAGTCCTGGGTTGTAGCTTCACCAGGTTGACACCTCATTTTTAGGTATGCCTGGTGCTGTTCCTGACATGCGCTCCTTCACTCTTCATTGAACCAGGGTTGGTCCCCCGGCTTGATGGTAATGGTAGAGTGGTGGATATGCCGCACCATGATGTTCCATATTGTGGTTGAGTACAATTCTTCTGCTGCTGATGGCCCACAGCACCTCATGGATGGCCAGTTTTGCATTGCTAGAACTGTTGGAAATCTATCCCATTTAGCACGGTGGTAGTGCCACACAACACAATGGAAGGTATCCTCAATGTGAAGATGGGACTTTGTCTCCATAAGGACTGTGCAGTGGTCACTTCTGCCAATACTGTCATGTACAGATGCATCTGCAGCAGACAGATTGGTGAGAACAAAGTCAAGTATGTTTTTTTACCTCTTGTTGGTTCCCTCACCACCTGCTGCATACCCAGTCTAGCATCTATGTCCTTTAGGACTCGGGCAGTAGTTGTGCTACCGAGCTACTCTTGGTGATGGACATTGACGGCCCCAACCCCACAGAAGAACCTTCTGTGCCCTTGCCACCTTCAGTGCTTCCTCCAAGAGGTGTTCAACATGGAGGATGAATCATCAGCTGAGGTGGGGCAGTAGGTGGTAATCAGCAGGAAGTTTCCTTGCCCATGTTTGACCTGATGCCATTAGACTTCAAGGGGTCTGGAGTCGATGTTGGGGACTCCCAGGGCAGCTCCCTCCTGACTGTATACCTCTGCGCTGCCACCTCTGCTGGGTCTGTCCTCCCGGTGGGATCAACCTATACTCCTTAAAGCTGCAACAATTCTGCAAAAATAAGCTGTTGACAAGATTTGTACAGCTTGCAAACATTCTGAAGTCAGAGTTTAAAAAAAAAAATTTGAGATATGAAAGACTGGTTAGATTATTTGGCCTAATGCTCCGAAGGAGATCCATAAATACATTTAAGAACTATGCAACTACAATATGTATTTGTATCCTTGTCATTTTAAGACTTGTCGGAGAGTCTCCCTATTTGTTCCCTTGCATTGAGCACCTTCATACCAAATTCTTGTCCAAGAAAGCATGCATCCTAAAGATAAAACAATTTTATTTCAATGGTAGAGCCTTTCTACTTATTGCGATAAGCCTGTAATTATTTATACAGATATCAGTATTCCTGCTTTTAATATCCCTTTTTATTCTGGAAGTAAGTTGCGTTTTAGTTGTTAAACCCTGTCAGTCCTTTCAGTTGCTTGCCATAAAGTGCTGGATAATGTTGAAGTGATGGTGAAAATGTATAAAATTTGTCTTTCATCACATTGAACACAGAGCTCATAAAAGTGGTATGTGAGACTATGATGTTTCATCTTGTATATTGAACTGTTAGTTTTAAAGTACATTTATTTAATATCCCTGTTCAGAAATTGAGTCAGGTGGTACTAGCAGGTTTCTTTATGCTTGGACCTATCCTTGGCCGCTCCTGTTTCTCATCTACATGCTGTCCCTCGTTGACATCATCTGAAAGCACTATTAAGTATGTATGCTGGCAACGTCCAGCTCTACTGGGTGACATCTGCTCAGGGTTGTGCGTTTTTCCCATGGGTCTTCATGTGACTGAGCAGGTCAATTTTCAACCTGCAGATTTTTGGGCACTTGGGGCAGGATGCCCCACGAGGTAATGGGATCCAAAGTGCAGGATTTTCTTCCTTTTTTTTATTTCTCTGCTGTTGCTCTGCCTCATCTTTAAAGTGTTGGGACTCGAAGCATGATGTAGCTCGGTGGACAAGTCACCATTCTGAATGATTGGTAGCTTCTCCCAATTGTTAAGGTCAATGGAGCTGCGCTTAAAGGAGAGCTCCAAAGTGTCTTTGAAGTGTTTTCTTTCTCCTCCCCTATAACGTTAGCCATTTGAGAGTTGTGAGAACAGTACCTGGCATTTTCAGCCATGTGGATGCAGTGTCCAGTCTATGAGTTGATTTTGCAGGAGTTTTGCCTGAATGCTTGTGGTGCCCGATGATCCTCCTATTGAATCTGGAGGATGCAGCAGAGGCATTGCTGATGGAATTTCTCTAGCGCTGTGTCACTGATGCATGGTCCAGGTCTTGCTGCAGTACAGGAGCGTGATGACAGCAACTGCTCTGTATGCTAAGACTTTTGTTGATTTGCAGAGGTCTTTGATGTCAAACACTTGCTGCCATAATTTGTAGAAGGCTGAACTGGCACTGCTGATCTGGTGTTGAAACTTTTCGTCAATGGTGGTCTTTTGAGAGAGGTAACTGCCAAGGTATGAGAAGTGCTCAACATATTTGAGTCTCTCCTTCAACGTATATGGGAGGTGGAATATTTGCCTGACCAGATGTGGGTTGATATGAGTTTTGTTCTGGCCACATTCAAGGACAGGATGAGTTTCTTGTATGCAGAATTGAAGAGATCAATAGTAGCTTGCAGATCTGTTGCAGAGTGGGCAACGACACTGCAGTCATCCGCCAACTGTAGCTCATGTATATCTATGGTGGTCAGTTTAGCAAGAAGGTGATTGAGGTTAAAGAGCTTTCCATCTAAATGGTATTTAATACTGACACCAGAGGGCAGCTGATCTTTGATGAGGTGAATATTTTCCCCAGTGGTTCCGCTCAAGACTTTGGAGTCACAGCCAACCCTGGCATTAAAGTCCGCCAGAATTATTATTTTTCTTTTGGGATGGCAGGTCGGAGTAGAACTTTTCCTCAATATCTTCATCGGATTCAAGGGTCAGGTCCACAAGTACTGATGGTGGCATATTGGTTATAGCAGAGTTGCAAATTAAGTGTCATGAGTCTTTCATTTATGCAGTTGGGGAGTTCTGGCAGTGCATCTAAGATCCTATTCCGGATGGCAAAGCCAACTCCGTGGACGTGAGGGTTGCTGTCAGCCTTTCCTTTCCAGTAGAAGGTTTGTCCCGCTGCTGTTTTGTTCAGTTGTCGCTCCCCAGGAAGACAGGTCTCGCTCAGGGCAGCGATGTCAATTTAGAGTCATGATAGCTCAAGTGATACGATTGAAGTTCATCTTTCCAGACGATCACTCGAGATTGTCTGAGTGTTCTAACATTCCAAGTTGCAAAATTTTGAGTTTTCTTTCTTTGACAGCAGAATTGGTGATCCCGCTGGGTACGGTTCCCCAGTCAGGAGAAAGTGGGACAGCCTATTTGTAGGACACCTTTTCTATCCCCCTGCTCATTAGGGTGAGCAGAGGGTATCTTGAAGTGGACTGCTCAGTCACAGGTGATGCTGCCCAAAGACACCTCTGTCCCACCACGAGTGTCCAATGACCTGCATGCATCTGCTGCCTGTGTGCAGAGTCTTGAATAGGGACTACCAGGTTCACAGCCCTGTTCTTGTCGCCAATCCTCCATTGCCGCAAGACTTGGCAGATGGACGCTGATAGAAATCTGCCCGTAACTTCATTTAACATGGGGACCTTGGGCTGCCATCATTATCCATGCGATCTTGACTGGTTGGTGGTTAGATTTCAGTGATGTGTCAAACCACGATAGCCGAAACCACCTTGTCACTGCAGCTGCCCTCTGCCTTCACAGTTGGTGAGAGGTACAGTCTTCCTTCACCTGTTCTGCCGTAGAGGACTTTTTTGACCGCACTTTATCTGGCACCTCTCCCTGGCCTTGCTGCCATGGGAGGCCCTACCAGGAGCAAGGAGCTCCCGACAACAATGCTCAATGGGATCTTCAGGATGCACAAGCCTCTCCACCACATCAAGGTGGTGAGTCATACCTCTCAACCCCTCCACTGTCTCTGATTTGTCATACTGCTTGTCCAACATCCAGTACTGGGTGAGCTGAAATTTCCTTCAACTAAGTATTGGGAAGATCGAAGCCATTGTCTTAGGTGCCTGCCACAAACTCTGTTCCTTAGCCAGTAACTCCATCCTTTTCCTTGACAATTGTCTGAGGCTGAACTAGACCATTTGCAACCTTGGTGTTGTATTTGATCCTGAGATGAGCTTCTGGCCACATATCTGTTCAATCACCAAGACTGCCTACCTCGATAACATCGCCCAACTCTGCCCCTGCCTTTGTTATCTCTAGTCTCGACTATTGCGATGCTTTCCTGACTGACCTCCCATCTTCCACCCTCCATAAACTTGAGTTCATCTGAATCTCTGCACCCTGTTTCTTAATTTGCACCAAGCACCATTCACCATCATTTCTGTGCTCACTGACCTACACTGGCTCTCGCTCTGGCAACGCCTCAATTTTAAAATTCTTATCCTTGTTTTCAAATTCCTCCATGGCCCCGCTCATCCCTATCTCTAACCTCTTCCAGCCTTACAGCCCTCAAAGATCTCTGCACCTCTAAGTCTGGCCTCTTGCACATCCCCAATTATAATCACTCCACCATTGCCTTCAGCTGCCTAGGCCCTAAGCTCTGGAATTCCTTCCCTGAATTCCTCCACCTGCCTACCTCTCTCTCCTCTTAAGACTCTCCTTAAAACCTACCTCTTCCCTGTTAGTATGTGGTTTGCTGTCAAATTTTGTTTAACACTCCCATGAAATGTCTTGGGACATTTTACTTCGTTAAAAGCGCTATGTAAAGGCAGATTGTTATTGCTTGTGTTGTCATTTTACGTAACTTTTTTTTAAAACATGCTGCAGATATAAAGGAAGCTGTATTAAGTACTGTCGTCATTTAATTTCCCCCAGTCCCAAGATTTGATGAATATTTCTGGGGTTTTTTCCTTTTGTTTAGCACAGTAACACTGAAATAGATAATTTTTCCTTTGTCCAAATTCTATTTTTAAAATGCACTTTTTGTTTGCTGACCCTTTTTAACAAAGATACAGCCTGAAATTGAGTTCCCTTAGACTCTTAGTTCAAATATTGCTTTTTTTAAGCAATCTTGAAATAGTAAATCCCAGCTTGTTCTCTTACTTTGTGTTCTCCTCATAAAGAATGTGGTTTATTGCCTCAATGCAATCAGTTCGATGGTTTCTGCACCAGGATCGTGAAGATTCTAGAAAATGGTTAAAACGTGTAATATGTAAACGAGTTGAGACATAAGCATTGAAATGCCCTATAATCTTCTAATGAGAAAGGAATGTTGTGAAATGTGCAGTTGACGTGAGAAGAGACTTCACCCACTCTTTTTTTAAAAAAAACACTTATTGATCATTGAAATTCAAAAGTGTCAAGTCTATGCTTGTAAAAGATTTGAAACCAATTTCATCAAATTCAAAATATTAGCAAATAAAGTAACCAAACAATATAATGTACAAATATCTTTTTTGTCTATTAATGACTCATCAGAAAGTGGAATTTTTAGGCAACAGTTAGGCTTTACAACATACTGCCTGATGATAAACTCCTGCTACCAATCATTTTAAATGCAGTGATATGATTTAGTTGCTCAACCTTTACCTTTTCCTCAAACTAAATTACTTTCAACAAGGCTCCTTTGGATCAGTACTCTTTAGATAATTTGCATTGCCTTATTAGAATCCTGGAATAATAAACAAAAGAGGAGGCCGTTTGGCCCATCACGCCTTTGCTGGCTTTTAGAAAGAGCTGCTCTCCCCCCCCCCCCCTCCCCCCTGCTGCATCCTCATCTTCCCATGGTTCTATTACCAATCTTAAACCCATGTCCTCTGGTTATTGACCCTCCTGCCAGTAAAAACAGTTTGTCCCAATTTGTTCTATCAAAACCCTTCATCATTTTAAACACCTCCCTTTGAACATTTCCCCTCACCTTCTCTGCCCTAAATTGAACAATCCTAGCTTCTCTAATCTCTCCATGTAACTAAAGTCCCTCATCCCTGGTACCATTCTAATAAATCCCCTCGGCATCCTCTACAAAATCCTCCCTAAAGTGTTGTGCCCAGCATTGGACACACTACTCCAGCTGAGACCTAAGATTATTTTTTAAAGATTTAGCATAACTTGCTTGTTTTTGTATTCTCTGCCTCTATTTATAAAGCCCAGGATCCCGTATGCTTTTTTTTTTAAACATCCTTCTAGATTTGACCTTCCACCTTCAAAGACATATGTGTGTGCCCCTTTTAAAATTATACCATTTTACTTCTTACTTCCAAAATGCATCACTTTACATTTCTGTGCGTTAAATTTCATCTGCCATGAATTTTCCCATTTCAAAAGTCTGTCTTTCTGAAGTCTGAAGTGTTCTGCTGTTCTCCTCACTGTTAACTACATTTCCAAGCTTTGTGTCAGCTGTAATCTTTGAAATGATATCCTGTACACTCAAGTCCAAGTCATTAATACATATCAAAAAGGGTTGTGGTCTTAATAACGACCGCTGAGGAATATTACTGCACGTTTTCCTGCAGTCTGAAAAAATCCCATTCACCACTACTCATAGTCATAGCCAATTTTGTGTCCATGCTGCCACTGCTCCTTTAAGCCCATAATTAAAGTCCTTTGTGTGGTACTTTTCAGATGCCTTTTGAATGTCTGTATATGGATTGTTAACTTTACTATCTTTATCAACCCTCTGTTAATTCATCAAGGAGCTTAATCAAGTTAATTCTTTGTTTTAACTTGTCAGATGGTTTTCACTGGTGTACTTGAAATTTCAATATTTCAAGACATTACCAAATGCAAATGTACATTTCACTTGCAATAGTTCAATGTAATTTAACATACATGGCAATGACTCAGCCCTCAATTAAATATAAACACTGGAGTAAATAGAGTAAAATAGTTATATACTGTCTGCGCATAAGATCAACAGCCATCCAGTGTTACAGTGGATCAGAACTCCAGCCATGTTCCCACTACTGTCCTGCACAGTTAAGTAAGTACTTGAATTATAACTCCTGCTTCTATTACCTAATTGTTAAACTTCTTTGACGCTTGCAGTGCTGGCCTACCTGTTTCTGCCATTCACTAAAGTGCATGTCAACCAAAACCCTGTGGCCTTACCTGTACTAAGGCCCACACTCAAATTCCATTAGTTTCCCGTGTCTCAAGAGAAACAAGTTCAAGATTTTAATTATTGCCTCACTTCTCCTTACCGCCATAATCTTTATGAACCATACATCCTTGTAAGCATCCTCTGCTATGTGGTTTTGCTCCATGATCAGTGGCTGCTCCTTCAGCCACCTTGTCTCTGTTCTCAAACTCCAGCTCTCGGCATCTTCACTTTGTTGCTTCTTTCCTTCCTTGACTGTACAAGTTTCCATAAGAGCCTCCTCTTCAACTGTGCTTTTTGTACCTCCTCATCCTCTTCCCTTTTCCCCGTGGCTACCCCCGCTTAGTGCCAACTTTGTTACCCACCATAATGTAAAACTCTACAATATCTCTTTAATGAGTGTTATAAAAATGCAAGTTACTAACATACTAGGGAACTTGCTTCGCCAACAGCTAAAACAAAATCTTCATAACTACAAAATTTGTACTACCTTAACTTGATTTTAAGTTATGTCCACCTGTATTAAATATTTTGCATATATCCTATACACACCAAACTTCCCCTATCTCCGTTTTATTTTGGAAAACGGGTGTGTCAATATGTCACCCTAGGTTGGCTTTCTATAATGAAAAATAGTATGGCAGTTTTTTTTATTGTCATGGTTAGCTGATGAACAGTCAAAATGCTTTGGTCTGAAATCAGGTAGTCATCTGCGCATATATTTCTAATTTTGCTGCGTGTAATGTCATAGATTTTGTATATACTTGTCATATCTTATCCCTTCCATTTTTAATTATACAGTGAGCACCAGAAACACATGAGATACAGACAGGTGTAAACCACAAGTCTAGAACACATTTAGGTAACTACAGAATGTTACATGCAGATTTATTTGTGTAACATTAGTAGAAAATGACTCCTTTCCCCACAAGCATTAGGTGAGGAACTCACTGTTTCTTTCCAAATTTGACTAATACCACAAGTAATTTAGCATTTAAAATCTGATGTTTATGTCTACAGAATAAGGTGAGCTTACAATAATTAAAATTCCCACCTTTGTGTTTGAATGCCTTCATGACCCACTCCTTCTCTACCTTTGTAAGCTCCTCCAGTCTACTACAACCTTCCTGATATCTCCACCTTTAGATTGGCATCCATTTTAACTGATTATGCCTCTGCAAAGCACTTTGTAACGTTTTTCCATGGCAAAGGCAGTATATAAAAATATAAGTTACAATAAATCTATTGATGCTTGAGTAGCATGCTCTAATATCTGTCAGAATTTTGAGTTGGATCCTTAAGCAACTGACAAGTCCCGGTATATGGCCATTTTTTTCCCTCTGTCTTGGATGTCATAGAATCATTACAGTACAGAAAGAGGCCATTCAGCCCATCAAGTCCATGCTGGCTCTCTGTAGAGCAGTTCAGTCAGTCCCATTCCCCACTTTATCCCCATAGCCCTGCAAGTTTATTTTCCTCAAGTGCCCATCCAGTTTCCTTTTGAAATCCTTCATCATCTGTGCCTCCACCACCCTCGTAGGTAACGATTCCAGGTCATTAGCTCTCGCTACATTAAAAAGTTCTTCCTCGCATCCCGCTGCATCTTTTGCCCAAAATCTTTAATCTGTGTCCCCTAGTCCTTGTACAATCAGCTAATGGGAGTGGCTTTTTGTCTAATTTATCCAAACCTGTGATAATTTTGTACACCACCTATCAAATCTCCCCTCAATCTTTATTGCCACAAAGAGAACAACCCCAGCTTTTCCAACCTAACCTTATAGCTAAAATTTCTTATCCCTGGAACCATTCTGGTAAATCTCCTCAGTATGCTGTCGAGGACCCTCGCATCCTTCCGAAAGTGTGGTGACCAGAACTGGACACAATACTCTAGTTGTGGCCTAACCAGAGCTTTATACAAATTCAACCTAACTTCCCCATACCTCTATTTATGAAGCCTGAGATTCCATATGCTTTGCGAACTACTTTCTCTCCATGTCCTGCTATCTTCAAAGATCTATACACATGAACCGCCAGGTCCCTCTGTCCCTGTACATTCTTTAGAACTGTGCCATTTAGTATATATTGCCTCACCCTATCCCTTCTGACAAAATGCATCACCTCACACTTCTTTTCATTAAATTCCATCTGACACCTGTCTGCCTATTCTGCTAGCCTATCTATGTCCTGTTGTAGTCCATTGGTATTATCTTCACTATCTGCCACACTTCCAACTTTGATTTTGGCAAATTTTGAAATTTACTCTATTCCAATATCCAAGTCATATAAAAAAAAGCAGTGGTTGTCGCACTAACCCTTGGAGAACACCACTGTCGACCATCCTCCAGCCTGAAGCAACCATTTACTACGATTCACTGTCTTCTGTCCTGAAGCTAATTTTTTATCCAAGCTGACATTGACCCTCCTATTCCATGAGCCTCAATTTTGTTAACAAGCCTTTTATGGTACTTTGTCAAACACTTTCTTAAAATCCATATAGACTACATCCATTGCTTTCCCTTCATCAACCTTCTCTTCATCAAAAAATTCAATTAGATTAGTCAAGTGCGATCTGCCTATTACAAATCTGTGCTGACTCTCTAATTAACTCAAACCTCTTGAATGCCTGACTCCAATCCTCTGGCACCTCCCCATATCTAGGGAAGAGCCAAGACCGTGGCCCCACAGGTGGCTCAACTGCACAGGGGGGCACAAGGAAGACTGGAAGAGCGATAGTGATAGGAAATTCGATACTCGGGAACAGACCAGCATGAATCCAGGATGGTGTGTTGCCTCCCTGGTGCCACGGTCAAGGATATCCCTGAACGGCTGCAGAGCACTCTGAGGGGGGAGGGTGAACAGCCAGCAGTCATCGTCCACATTAATACCAACGGCATAGGTAGGAAGGGGGATGCAAAAAGAGTTTACTGAGCTAGGTAAGAAATTAGCAAGCAGGACCTCAAAAGTAGTAATCTCTGGATTACTCCCAGTGCCGTGCGCAAGCAAGTATAGAAATGGGGGGATAAAGCAAATGAAGACGCAGCTGGAAAGATGGTGCAGGCGGGAGGGCTTTAGATTCTTGGGACATTGGGAGCAGCTCTCGGGGAGATGGGACCTGTCCTGACCAGACAAGTTGCACCTAAGTGGAGCCAGGGCTTGGTTCCTTGCAGGGCGATTAGCTAGTGCTATTGGGGAGGGTTTAAACTAACTTGCCAGGAGGAAATGTCAGAGAAGAATACCAAGGTGCATAGAATACTGGGAGAGATAGATAGCACTAGAGTAGGGAATAGTAAGTTATTAGGTGGGGTCAGTGTAAGGGAGAAAGTAATAAAGTCTAAATCAGGATAAATGTACATGTATGTGAATGCACAGAGTGTGGTTAATAGGATTGGTGAGTTACAGACGCAGATTGCCATGTGGGAATATGTTATGGCTATAACAGAGACTTGGCTCAAAGAAGGACAGGACTGGGTGTTAAATATTCCTAGATGCAAGGTGTTCAGGAAAGATAGGAAAGGAAGGATAAAAAGGGGCAGGGGTGGAGGTATTGATTAAGGAGAGCATTGTATTGCTGGAGAAAAAGGATGTTCCAGAGGAGTCGAGGACAGAATAAATTTGGCTAGAGCAAAGGAACAAAAAAAGTGCAGTTACATTGCTCAGTTTTTTCTATAGGCCACCAACTGGTGTGAAGGATGTAGAGGAAAAAATTTGCAAGGAAATTATGGAGGTGCAAAAATTATAGGGTAGTTTATAAAGGGGGACTTTAATTATTCAAACATAGACTGGGATAATAGTAAAGGGCAGTGAGGGGCAAGAGTTCCTAGTGTGTGTTCAGGAAAGTTTTCTACAGCAGTATGTTTCTAGTCCAACGAGAAAGGAGGCACTGCTAGACCTGGTTCTTGGGAATGAGGTGGGCCAAGTGGATTAAGTATCAGTAGGAGAACATTTACAGGACAGTGATCATTGTATCATAAGGTTTAGGCTGACTATGGACAAAGAACAATCCAGAGTGAGAATAATTAACTAGGGGAAAGCCAACTTCAGTGGGGTAAGAATGGATCTGGGACAAATGAATTGGAGTCAAAGGTTGGCAGGAAAAATGGTAGCTGAACAATGGACTACCTTCAAAGAGGAGATAGTTTAGGCATAGTCAAGATATATTCCCTCGAAGGGAAAAGTTAGGGTAAACAAATCCAGAGCTCCCTGGATAACAAAAGAGCTAGAGATTAAAATGAAGGAAAAAGTGTGCTTATGACAGATGCCAGGTAGAAAATACTATTGAGAACCAGGCTGAATATAGAAGGTTCAGAGGGAAAGTGAAAAAGCAAATAACAGAAGCAGAGAGAGACTGGCAGTTAACATAAAAGGGAATCCCAAAGTTTTCTATAGACAGATAAATAGTCAGAGTGCTAAAAGGAAGAGTGGGGCTGATTTAGGGACCAAAAAGGGGATTTTCGCATGGAGGCAGAGGACATAGCTGAGGTATTAAATGAATACTTTGCATCAGTCTTCACCAAGGAAGAAGGTGCAGTCCAGACAATGGTGAAAGAGGAGGTAATTCAGACACTAGAAGGATTTAAATTGATAAGGAGGAGGTATTGGATAGGCAGTCTGTACTTAAAGTGGATAAGGCGCTAGGACCGGATGAGATGCATCCAAGGATACTGAGGGAAGTGAGAGTGGAAATTACGGCACTGGCCATAATTTTTCAGTTTTCCTTAGACTCGGGTGGTGCCAGAGGACTGGAGAATTGCAAACGTTACAGCCTTGTTCAAAAAAGGATGTAAAGATAACCCATTAACTACAGGCCAGTCATTTTAACTTTGGTGGTGGGAAAACTTGTAGAAATAATAACTCGGGACAAAGTTAATAGTCACATGGACAAATGCGGGTTAATTAAAGAAAACCAGCATGGATTTCTTAACGGAAAATAATGTTTAGCTAATTTGCTGGAATTTTTTGAGGAGATTATAGAGAGGGTTGATGAGGACAATGCAGTTGATGTGGTGTACATAGACTTCAGTAAGGCCTTTGATAAGGTCCCGCATGGCAGATTGGTAAAGAATTTAAGAGCCCATGGGATCCAGGGCAATTTGGATCCAAAATTGGCTCAGTGACAGGAGGCAGAGGGTAATGATCGAGTGTTATTTTTGCGATTGGAAGCCTGTGACCAGTGGGGTACAGCAGGAATCGGTGCTGGTACTCTTGCTATTTATGGTGTACATTAAGGATTTAGACGTGAATATAGGAGGTATGATCAGTAAGTTCGCAGATGACACGAAAATTGGTGGTGTTGTAAATAATGAGGAGGAAAGCTTTAGGTTACAGGACGATATAGATGGGCTGGTAAGATGGGCAGACCAGTGGCAAATGGAATTTAATCCTGAAGTGTGATGTGATGCATTTTGGAAGGACTAACAAGGCAAGGGAATATACAATGAATGGTAGGACCATAGGAAGTACAGAGGGTCAGAGGGACCTTGGTGTACTTGTCCATAGATCATTGAAGGCAGCAGCACAGGTAGATAAGGTGGTTAGGAAGGCCTGTGGGATACTTGCCTTTATTAGCCGAGGCATAGAATATAAGAGCAGGGAGGTTATGATGGAGCTGTATAAAATGCTCGTTGGGCTGCAGCTGGTGTACTGTTTACAGTTCTGATCACCACACTATAGGAAGGATGTGATTGCCCTGGAGAGGGATCAGTGGAGATTCACCAGGATGTTGCCTGGGCTGGAGCATTTCAGCTATGAAGAGAGACTATATAGGCTAGGGTTGTTTTCCTTAGAGCAGAGAAGGCTGAGGGGGGGGGAACCTGATTGAGGTATACAAAATTATGAGGGCCGTAGATAGGAAGAAACTTTTTCCCTTAGCAGAGGTATCAATAATCAGGGAGCATAGAATTAAGGTAAGGGGCAGGAGCTTTAGAGGGGACATAAGGAAAAAAATGTTCACCCAGAGGGTGGTTGGACTCTGGAACACACTGCCTGAAGGGGTGGTAGAAGCAGGAACCCTCACAACATTTAAGAAGTATTTAGATGAGCAGTTGAAACACCATAGCATACAAGGCTATGGGCCAAGTGCTGGAAAATGGGATTAGAATAGATAGGCTTGATGGCTGGCGTGGACACGGTGGGCTAAAGGACCTGTTTCTGTGCTGTACAACTTTAAGACTCTATCTAATATGGTACTACTTCCTTCTCTAAGTACTATCCATCACTCTGACTCCTTTATGCACCTTATTCCTTTATTTTAGTTCTATATGCTGATGCCCAAGCTCCTGCCAATTTAGTTGAAACCCTCCCTAACCGCACTAGTGACCCTCCCCACAAGCACATTGGTCCCAGTCCTGTTGAGGTACCACCTGTCCCTTTTTGAATAGGCGCCTCCTGGCCCAGAACTTTAGCATTACCATTGCTGAAACTCCCACCATCAACATCCTGGGTGTTACCATTAACCAAAAACGTAATGTTCCTGCCATATAATAGCCGTGTAGTTAGTAGTGAGGAGAAAAGCTGTGGACTCCAGAATGATATCGATGTTTTGGTTGAGTGGGTGGAAAAGTGGCAAATGGAATTCAATCCAGAGTAGTGTGAGGTATTGCATTTGGGAGGGCAAATATAGCGAGAGAATATACAATAAACGGGGGGATATTGAGAGGGGTATAAAAAGTGAGAGACCTCGGATTGCATGTCCACAGGTCCCCAAAGGTGGCAGGACAGGTGGATAGAGTGGTGAAGAAGGCATATGGATTGCTTTCCTTTATTGGCTTAGGTATTGAGCACAAAAGCAGGGATGTGATGCTGGAACTGTATAGAGCGTTGGTTAGGCCACAGCTGGAGTATTGCGTGCAATTCTGATCGCCACATTACAGAAAGGACATAATTGCTCTGGAGAGAGTACAGCTCCAGCTCCAGGGCGTCACTGCAGGAGTTCCTCAGGGTAGTGTCCTAGGCCCAACCATCTTCAGCTTCTTCATCAATGACATTCCTTCAGTCATAAGGTCAGAAGTGGGGATGTTCGCTGATGATTGCACAATGCTCGGCACCATTTGCAACTCCTCAGATACTGAAGCAGTCCATGTAGAAATGCAACAAGACCTGGACAATATCCAGGCTTGAGCTGATAAGTGGCAAGTAACATTCGAGCCACCCAAGTGCCAGGCAATGACCATCTCCAACAAGAGAGAATCTAACCATCTCCCCTTGACATTCAATGGCAAAACCATGGCGGAGTCCTCCACTATCAATATCCTGGGGGTTACCATGGACCAGAAATTGAAGTGGAGTAGCCATATAAATACCATGGCTACAAGAGCAGGTCAGAAGCTAGGAATCCTGTGGCGAGTAACTCACCTCCTGACTCCCCAAAGCCTGTCCACTATCTATAAGGCACAAGTCAGGAGTATGATGTAATACTCTCCACTTGCCTGGATGGGTGCAGCTCCAACAACACTCAAGAAGCTCGGCACCAGTACAAAGCAGCCCACTTGATTGGCACCCCGTCCACAAACATTCACTCCCTCCTGCACTGACGCACAGTGGCAGCAGTGTGTACCATCTACAAGATGCACTGCAGCAGCGCACCAAGGCTCCTTCGACAGCACTTTCCAAACCCGTGACCACATAGAAGGACAAGGGCAGCAAATAGTTGGGAACACCACCACCTGCAAGTTCCCCTCCAAGCCACAACGCCATCCTGACTTGGAACTATATCGCCGTTCCTTCACTGTCGCTGGGTCAAAATCCTGGAACTCTCTTCCTAATAGCACTGTGAGTGCCCCTACCCCACATGGACTGCAATGGTTCAAGAAGGCAGCTCACCACCACCTTCTCAATGGCAATTCGGGATGGGCAATAAATGCTGGCCTAGCTAGCGACGCGCACATCCCATGAATGAATTTTAAAAAACTGGTCCCAATGCCCCAAGAATCTGAAACCCTCCCTCCGGCACTATGTCTCAAGCCACACATTGATACTCCCTACCTTCCTATTTCTACGCTCGCTAGTGCATGACATTGGGAGTAATCCAGAGATTACCACCTTCGAGGTCCTACCTTTTAACTTCCTCCCTAGCTCCTGAAAATCTGACCATCGGATGTCCTTTACCCTGGCACCAGGGAGGCAACACACCATGCAGGAGACTCAATGTAATTTACACAAATGCCTGTCTGTCCCCCTAAGAATGGAATCTTCTGTAACAATTGCATTTCTACTCTTTGCTGCTCCTTTCTGTGCAATCTCTTGCCCATTGGTGCCATGGTCTGGAATGCTTTCCAAGGAGTCGTCACTCCCAGTAGTCTCCAAAGCTGAGTACCGGTTTGAGAGTGGCACACACCCCAAAGACTCCTGCATTTCTTGCCTCTTCCCGACAACCACCCATCTACTATCCTGAACACACTCTGCCTGTGAAGTGACCACATCCTGGAATGTACGATCCAGGAAACTCTCATCCTCCCTGATGTTCTGCAATGACTCCAGCGCTCTCTCAAACTCGGAAATCCTGAGCTCAAGCTGAAACAGCTGGAGACACTTAACACATGGTCCCCCAAGACACATGAGGTGTCTTGAGGTTCCCACATGGCGCAGGAATTGCAAGCAACAGGTCTCAGCTGTCCATCCACGATCCAAGAAATCTCTATTCCCTCTTTTTATAATCCAGTTAGTACCTAGTATAAACAGTTAATTTCAATTAATGCCTCTAGACCTGCTCTGCTAATCTTATTAAGTCACTTACTGTAGTACTCCGATCGAAATTTTAAGCTAAGCTGTAAATTTAATACAGTACTGTATAGTTTCCTGGTCCTTGTTTAAAACACTGGCCTAGCTTAGAAAGGAAAGAACGACCTTAAAATGCAGCAGCCAATCACCTACTTGCTGTTCTCTAACGTCACTTTTTTTTTTTGGAAAACACCATGGAAGGTCCCCTCTTCTGTTCTGATTCATCGGCCACTGATGCTGCTGCCTGCAATCCTGCATTGGAAAGATCACCTTTTATCGTCCACTCTTAGCTAACTTGAGTAAATGGTGACAGGCCTCCTCCTTGAATTGCTACAGGTCTAGTGGTTATGGTGCTCCTGGAAAGGTGTTCAGTTCGGAATTCCAGGAAATTAACCCAGTGATGAAGGAACAGCGTTTATATATCCAAGTTAGGGTGGAGTGCAATTTGGAGGGGAACTTGATGGCAGTGGGTGCTATCCTGGTCAATGGTAGAGATTGAAGGGGAGGGAGGTGCTCTGGATGTAACCTTGGTGCTGCTACAGTACATCCTGTAGATTGTACATATGCTGGATCTACTGGCTGTCTAAGAGTTAAGTCAGTGTCCTCTCATTGATATACTCCCTTCCCTTACCGCCAACACCACCGCATTGTCCCACCCCCCCACCACCACCTTCCAATTTTAAAGCCTGTTATATTTTGCACGGCAATTGAAGATGCGTTGAGAACTTGACCAGAGCTGGTTAGATTTATGAAGCTTCTGTATTGATGTCAGTTCACTTTTGGTCTGTATTCATTGATCATCTGTTTTATTTTTGATCTTTTGTAGAACTTTCTGGTTTTATCAAATTGCTATGACGTTTACTTACCCATCTTGGTTCCCGGGTTCAATATAAATGTACATACTATGGTGTATAGTCTGTTGTAGTCTGTCTTTATTTTCCAAAGAAAGTGGGAAATGCTTTCAGATTTTATCTCTGTGCATATCCCTCAAATTGTAAACAAACATGCTATGTCAGCTGTCTTTTTCTTTGAATATTTCTATACTATCTACTTCATTTCTTGCTCAACTACCATTTTCTGCACCATATACTAATTGCAAAAATAGGCAGTTTCACTCTCTATCTTGAACAGCATTCAAATCCTGATTCCAGAGGCAATAGGAACATTAACAAAGTGAAGGCAACCCTTGTAAGGTTGGTGCAGGGAAATCTTGTAGGTTCCAGCAGCTATGTCTCTTAAAGACATCAGTTTTTTAATGCAACTGTGTGGCTCAGCAAATCCAAGATACAAAGGGGAATAAGAGTATTTTTGCTTGAAGGAACAGATGCTTACAATCTGGCTTGTAAAAATTTTGATATTAAGTAAACAGTTCAGATACCATTGCAGTGTGTTGATATGATAAAACTGTTCCTTACTGACCTAGTAAATCTTCCATGACCTTGTTCAATGATAGTTGAGGGCCTACAGTATGGTTTCTGGTGCTTATTGTGGTTCTGCTACAGCCTAAATATGAATGTATTTTTCCTAATATTGTAAAAAAAATTTTACTAAAGTAGTATCGCCCAACTGGCAACTTAAATACAAATCTCGAAAACGTGTGGCAATATTTAATTTTTTACTTAATAAAAAAACTTCCTTCCTCCCAACCCTCCACTTGCAGCTCAGTTTTTCTGCATGGCTCCTATGTGACACTGAATGCTGCGATGTACTGTTGATATTGCATTACCACAGGCAAGGAGTGAAAACTCTAACTGTAACAAAATTCATTAACTGAGGGGAAAAGAGTAAGCTGTAGTGATTCAGAAGTTTGTGTAATATACAAAAGGGTTTTTAATTGAATTATAAAAGAGGAATGCATTCTTAAATCTGAACCAGGTGTTATGACTGAGGCGGGAGGTGTGCACTGTCTTTTCTAGTTCCACTTCTCCACAGGTCACAACATGTATTTAAATGTTTACCCAATTACCGATACGATCAATCATGTACTCTACTCTTTATCTCAGAATAATATACACCAACCAGGTTTCTTTAATAAACAACAAAATTATCAGTTTATCATAAAACAAAACTTATCCAGTAAAGAAGCAAAGTATTAACACACAGATTGAAATATGAAAGTGCCCTTTTTAAATACCCCCCCCCCACACACACACACACAGAGGTTAAAGAAGAATAAAGAAATTTTCTCTGCAGAGCTCTTATACAAAAAAAAAAAGATGGAAAAGAGAATACTTTGACCAAATACTTGTCAATTCTTAAAGATAAAGGATAAGATATGTAGTGTCCCAAAAATGGCATACAGCCTGGCATCTGAGTACATGTAGACAGGTCACTGGGATATTTTCTGGAGCAGTTCTTTTCAGGTGGCGTTGAGAATTAATCTGGCAGGCCTTCTAGGAGCGTCTCAGGAGAAATGCGGCATCAAGGTTTTTAGTTCTCGCACACTGGAATTTTGCAGGGTTTCGCAGAGACAGGAAGAGGGAGATGAGCTGGGTGTTTTTCTCTTGGCAGACTGATCTCCAACTGCTTTCAGCAACAATCCACACCCCAACTGAACCAAAACAATATCTCAGAAGCGAAACCAACTCCTGACCCTCAAAAATCTTGACATGCCACTTCTCCGTAAACATCTCCCCCAAGTCACCAAGGTTTCTATTGTTTATTGAGCTTAAGGCATGTGACATCCAGTAAAGGTTTGTTTTCAAACAAGACCTCTCAGTGACCCTTCAAACAAAAACAAAGTCCAACAGCTATGGAGTCCCCCAGTCTTAAATGAATCCATCTCCACAATTCTAACACACGAAGCCTCAAAAAAAAAAAGAAGCACTATCATAACACAGGTTCGCTAATGTGTGTTATGGAGGCTGTGGCTAATTGGGCAGATATCAGGCCAAGCAGTAAAACAACTCCATAATATGAGCTCATCATAGAAGATGTCAACACAAAATAAATAGTTGTACCAGTTTCCATATTATTTAGATGGATGTAATCATGACTGAATCCTTTTAATGTTTCATGACTCTAATAAGCTAAATATATTACTCATTTTATTGTGTATGTTGACCATTTCTAGCCATGACACAATACAGAGCATCAAATCAAAATGAATAGTTTCCTGTGTCCCTCCTCTATTTTACTGCATATCTTAGGGCGGCACAGTGGCGCAGTAGTTAGCACCGCAGCCTCACAGCTCCAGGGACCCGGGTTCGATTCCGGGTACTGCCTGTGTGGAGTTTGCAAGTTCTCCCTGTGTCTGCGTGGGTTTTCTCCGGGTGCTCCGGTTTCCTCCCACAAGCCAAAAGACTTGCAGGTTGATAGGTAAATTGGCCATTATAAATTGTCACTAGTATAGGTAGGTGGTAGGGAAATATAGGAATAGGTGGGGATGTTTGGTAGGAATATGGGATTAGTGTAGGATTAGTATAAATGGGTGGTTGATGTTCGGCACAGACTCGGTGGGCCGAAGGGCCTGTTTCAGTGCTGTATCTCTAATCTAATCTAATCTAATCTATTAGATTCTAAAGTGCAGAGGTTCATGCAACCTGAAATCACATGGAATACTGAGCCAGTTTTTAATTGATGTTTGCAACATACTCCGTAGTTAAACTTTTTTTTAAATAGTTACACAAATTCTTCAATTTTTAATTGCTATTAACTCTTGTTGTCTTACACTATTTTAGCTTCAGTTTGGAAGTTGTAAAGAAGTGATCTTTGTAGTGTGCTTTCCAAAATAATGGCTGTAGTAGTAAATGTGATGAAATGTAACGTGAACTTAAAAATTAATTTAATATAAGTACAGCTGAATGCATTTGGTTAACAGGAATTTAATACAACTGGTATTTCTAGAAAAAAAAATTCACATTTCTGTACACTTAAGGTTCACATGTGCCTTGTGTTATGACCAGGTGAGAAAGAGGTCTACGGTTCCCTTTCAACCTTCACATGACTGTAACAGGGTTTTATTTTTAAACACTGTTTTTAGCTCCCCCTTGATTAATCCTTGTTCACCGCTTTCCAATTATAAGGCAAAGAAACAAGCACAAACAGGCTTTCTTAGGTTTAAAGAAGAAAGGTGAAATTATATTAAACTTAAACTCTAATTCGATTGATGCCTACAGTACATCTGACGTGCCCAAGCTAGCATGCATACGTGATACACACATTCAAATAGAGGCAGAAGAAAAATAGAGTGGAAAGGTTTGAGGTAATATCTGATAGGTGTTATGGTTCTTCAAGCTCACTGTAGAGTCCTTAATTGTAGATAGATCTTGCTTTTTGTTGGGGCCCAGTATTCTTCTTAAACCTTGTTCACTGTAGGAGACTTTTCTCTCTTGGTGTTCATGTGTCTTCAGTGGGTTTTTGGAGTTCCGTGAGAAAGAGATGGGAGCAGACAGGAGAGGCTGTGGTGAGCTAGCCAGGAGAGGTTTTTTCGATCCAGAAGCAAACAGCTTTCTGCAGGCTCAGTTCAAACAACACAACTCAGAAAAAAACCCCAGACTGCCAAGCAGGTTAGTCATGTGACCAACTGGTCCGACCACATCTGTTTGTGGATTGTATTGGAGCAGGCGATAGCTCCTTTGTTCCCAAACACTCTGTTAATACGCAAAAATATCTTTCCAGCCAGGTGCCTGGCAACCCCTTGTCACAGGCCTTCTCTTCTTCCCAGCAACAATTTGAAATTTAATGTCCATGTTGTGAAATGAATATGCTTCATTCTTGGTAGGTGGGGGCCTGCATGACAGTATTCTAAAATTTTGGGCGTCATACGCAGAAAATATGCATAGAATAGATATGACCAGTAGGATATTGAAGGGAGATGTTGGTGGTGGAGGTTCAGTGATATTGCCATCGAATGTCAAGAAGAGATGGTTAGATTCTCTGCTGTTGAAGATGGTCATTGCTTGGCATTTGTGTGGCATGAATGTTACTTGCCACTTACCAGCCGTGCCTGAATGTTGTCCAGGTCTTGCTGTATGTGGGCGCATACTTCTTCAGTATCTGAGGCATTGCAAATGGTACTGAACATTGTGGAATCATCAGCAAACATCCCCACTTCTGACCTTATGTTAGAAAGAAGGTCATGATGAAGCAGCTGAAGATGCTTGGGCCAAGGACCCTCCCGTGAGGAACTCCTGCACTGATATCCTGGGGCTGAGATGATTGGCCTCCAACAACCACAGCTATTTTCCTTTTGTGCTAGGTATGACTCCAACCAGTGGAGAGTCTTCCCCTGATTTTCTTTGACTTCAGTTTCAAAAGAGCTCCTTAATGCAGCACTCGGTCAAATGCTGTCTTGATGTCAAGGGCAGTTGGGCTCACCTCACCTCAGGAATTCAGCTCTTTTGTCCATGTTTGGACCGAGGCTGTATTAAGGTCTGGAGCCAAGTGGTCCTGGCAGAACCTAAGCTGAACATCATTGAGCAGGTTATAGCTGTACAAGTGCCACTTGATAGATTTGTCAAAGACACCTTCCATCACTTTGCTGATAATTGAGAGTAGACTGATGGGGTGGTAATTGGCTGGTTTAGATTTGTCTTGCTTTTTGTTGGACAGGACAAACCTGGGAAATTTTCCACATGTACGGGTAGATGCCAATGTTGTAGCTGTCTTGGAACAGCTTGGCATGGGGTATGGCTAGTTCTGGAGCACAAATCTTCAGTAGTACAGCTGGGACATTTTCAGGGCCCATAGCCTTTGTTATACCTCATGCCTTCAGTTGTTTCTTGATATCACATGGAGTGAATTGATTTGGCTGAAGACTGGCATCTGTGATGCTGGGGATCGCAGGAGGAGGCCGAGATGGATCATCCACTTGGCACATCTGGCTGAAGATGGTTGCACATGTTTCAGCCTTGTCTTTTGCACTGACATACTGGGCTCCCCCATCATTGAAGATGGGGATCGTTGTAGTGCCTTCTCCTCTGATTAGTTGTTTAATTGTCTACCACCAGTCACAACTGGATGTGATAGGATAGCAGAGCTTTGATCTGATCCGTTGGTTGTGGGATCACTTTGCTTTGTCTATTGCATACTGCATCCGCTGTTTAGCATGCATGTAGGTCATATGGTAACATCAGTTGTCCATTGTATATCTTCGAGGTGGTTATTTGAAAGCAAATAAAGCAGACAAAATTAAGCAAACAATAGCATACTAGGCACAAATTGGAGTTATACACTGAGTATAGAATGTGTGCATCAGCTGGGCTATAGTTCTGTAATAATATATGCAATATGTTCCCTGTATCAAAAACAGAGTGAAACCATTAATGCAATGGTAAATTGAGATGTAGGTTTTTTTTTTAACCAGCTACCTACTTTGGTGTATTATTAGATCATTACATCTGAGTTAAGATAATAATGAGCCAAATTTCTTTGGCAGGCGTTCTGAATTTCTGTCCCATGCTGCCTCCCTTAAACCTCAGACTTGACCTGTCCTGTATTTATTTTTAAGTACTACAACACTAAAATGTTTTAACAGTGGTTGCTCTTTTGCATTGATAGCCTTTTGTAGAGGACTTGAATTTATATAATGCCTTTCACAACCACTGGATGTCCCAAAGCTCTTCAGTCAGTGAAGTACATTTTTGAAGTGTAGTCGTAATGTAGGAAACTGTAGAGGAATATTAGCGCACAATTGCAGACAGGTCATTATAGTGCTAAAATGCTAGGAATTTTTAAATTCTTGTGAACTCACATATTCCCCATATATTAGGCAGCAACTGGTTCCTATTAACATTGCCCTGCAGCTCTATTTCTTTTTTAAATACTTTGGGATGTACTTTTGGATTACTTTTTTCTAAGTTCCTTCATGTTCTTCAGTTTATAAAAAAAAAAAGCTCTACATTGGAATTAAAATTTCATTGACTCATTTCATATATATCTTAATGAGTGAAGAGTTTCATGTTTATTACCTCTTAAGCATCCTGACACAAGATTCAGGCTGTATTTATACTATAACTGCATTGGTGGTGTGAAGCGAATCTACTTCTGATTGAACCTATGGTTGTAGTGTGAATGCCTCCATAGTCCTGACACTAAGGATGTTTCTATAATTAGAAACTAGTGAAGTTGACGTATACTCTTATGCAGTGGTTACTATACCAGGCTGATCCTGATTTGGATTAAATGACAAGTATATCTTTGCTGATACATTTAGCATGAAACAACAAACTGTTTCCTCTAAGTTTTTAAAGGACCATTGGCCTCTTGTATAGTTAACGCACCCATGTCTAGTTTAATTCCTCATTATGTACTAGTGTGTCATTTAGTTGTCATATGGCACCTAGATTGGTTATAAATATTTATCTCTGGAAAGGAGTGTCCCACGATGCTAGGAAACTGACTTTAGTGCCAATACAGTATTTGGTTACTGTTTAGTTCCTCCCTAGTTTGGAGAACAAAGTCCAAAGCAAAACGTGGTCAAAAGCATTCCAATAAAATCATAAGAAAACTTAGGCCAAAACAGTGAACTTTTGTTATTAACCCTTAGATTGTTGGTCAGTCCAGGAAAGTGATTGTTTCTCTGTGTCAACTGGTTTTACAAGCGTCTACCCCCCCCCCCCCCCCACCCCCACTTCAGTAAAACCTTATTACAGTAATAAGTTGTTCAACTGTCGGGAATAGTATTATTGTTACCTGGTGCAATCAAGATAAACATGTAAAATGTTAGAATCACAAATTAATATTTTAATTCTGCTAGCCTTTTCAGTTGTTTTAGTAATGTTGGTTGAAGGATAAATATTGACCAGGACAGCGGGGAGAACCCTGAGATTTTTTGCATCCAACTGACAGCACCTCTGACAGTTCAGCATTCCCTCTACTGCAGTGTCAGCTTAGATTTAGTGCTAAAGTCTCTGGAGCTTAACTTGAACCTTATGATTCAGGTGAAGGTGCTGCCACTGAGCCACAGCTGAGACAGAGTCATGTTGGATGTTAACCTTAATGTCTGTTTAATGAATTTTAAGTTGCACCTGTCTGTGAAATTGTATTTCAGCAATTGGCTGTCTCACATAATCAGTTTTCATTAAGCAAAACATCACTGGCTTCCTCACATTAGGTGCTGATACACCTCTCAGCTGTGTCTTCCATGCTCTCTACCTCCACCAACCTATGGAATTCTGGATGCAGACTGTAAAGAGGCTAGGAAATATTAATTAATTTAACATGTCTTTCCCCACACCTGGCTGTTTTAAATACTTTGCTTCAGTCATAGTACTTGGCAGGTCCACTCCTTTGTAGCACCTGAGTTGTTTAATCCATACTTCTCACCGACCTGCTCCGGTGGCTTTCAAGTGTTTGTTCTCCATACCGAGCTCTTTTTCTACAGTTTCTTAGCACTGGAAAGCTGGCAGTTTTAATTAGCTTTCATAGGACTGTAAATAGAGTATAGACTATAGAATAGAATGTTGATAAATGCTTTTTAAAAAAAGAAACGGGTAGCTGGCACTGGAAAACCTGGCAAAGAAGGACGTGCATGTTGGGGGTGTGGATTACTACAGGATCCACAGTAAATTACGTCTTTTGTATCTGACTGTGGGTGGATCAGGATAACTGTACCAACCTTGTCAACACTTTGACTACAGAGTAGGTTCGAACTTAGCTGCTTTTTGATGAGTGGCTCATCTCCTGATCCCTCAATACCTATCCACCATCTACAAGGTACAAGTAAGGGATGTAAGATACTCACCATAGCAATATTCAAAAGCGCTAAGCCAGCCAGGACAAAACCACCCACTTGATCAGTACCCTTGTCACTGAGCTCAATAACCAACTACCCAACTCCTCCACCACTGCCACACAGTAGTTGCAGTATGTACTATCTGCAGGTTACATTGCAACAATTCACCAAGTTTACTTCGACAGCATCTCCCAGCCCCATGATTTTTATGACCATAAAGAACAACAGCAGCAAAATCATGGGAAACATCACCTCCAGGTTCCTCTCCGAGTCACACGCCATCCTGATGTGCAGATATATTCTCATTACTTCATTATCACTGTGCTGAAATCTTGGAATTTCCTGACTAACATCATCAGAGCAGCAACTTGAATTTATATAACATTTTATTCCACTTGTACTTGTGTCACATCAGGTTCACTGTTCTAATTGCAAATGTTCAAAGTTGTGATACTTCATTGATTAAATTTAATTTGAATAAAGAACTTGCATTTACATAGCATCTTTCATTTCTTCAGGATGCTCCAAAGCTCTTAACATTTTTTTGAATTGTAGTAAATGTTGTTTTGCTGGTAAGCATGGTTGTTAGCAGCTAATATGCATGCAGCAAGGTCTTACAGGCACCAGTGAGATAAACTGGAGGGGAGTATACAATCTTGTCCCCAAGGGTCAGTATTGGGGCCACAGCTCTTTTTGATATATATTAATGACTTGGATTTGGGCACAGGAGGCAAAAATGGAAAGTTTGCAGATGACACAAAAATTGGCAATGTAGTTAACAGTGAGGATGGTAGTAGCAGTCTTCAGGAGGACATAAGCAGACTGATGAAATGAGAAGACTCATGGTAGATGAAATCTAATGCAGAGAAGTGTGAAGTGATGCATTTTGGAAGGAAGGATGAGCAGAGGCAATCAAAACTAAATGGTACAATTTTAAAAGTGATGTACATATGCAAATCTTTGAAGATGGAGAGACAATTCTAAGGTCATTTTTTTAAAAAGCATATGCGGTCAATGGCTTTGTAATGGAATAGAGTACAAAAGCAAGCCAATTATGCTAAACTTTTAAATCATCTTTGGATAGGCTAGAATATTCTGGGCACCACACCTTAGGAAGGAATGTCAAGGCCTTTGAGAGGGTGCAGAGGAGATTTATTAAAATAGTACCGGGATGAGGGATTTCAGTTATGTGGAGCGATTAGAGAAGCTGGGATTGTTCTCCTTGGTGATGGGAACGTTAAGGGGAAATTTAATAGAGGTGTTCAAAATTATGAAGGGTTTTGATAGAGTAGATTGGGATAATCTGTTACCATCGGTGGGAAGCTTGACAACCAGAAAAATTAAGATCGGTTAAAAACAAAACCATGGGGATATGAGATTTTTTTGTAATGCAAGTTATGATGATCTGGAATGCACAACCTGGAAGGGTGGTGGAAGCAGATTCAATCATAACTTTCAAAAAGGAATTGGATATATACTTGAAAAGGAAAGATATGCAGGGCAATGGGGAATGAGCATGGCAGTGGGTCTAATTGGATAGCTTTCTCAGAGTCAGCACTGGCACAGTAGTCCAAATGGCTGCCTTGCTGGTGTATGATTCCATGATTCTAAATAAACTGTTTTTGGAGGTGCTAATTGAGGGATAAATGTTGGCCAGTATGTACCTGAAAAATGGAGCTATATCACTTCAACCTTTCTGTCACTCCTTAGTTACTTGGATGCAGGAGCCAAAGTCATGTTTGGGGCAGTTTATGCTGTGTATATGAGAGAAAAATCCTGTAACTATTTTGGTATGGTGTGTCACCATTCTACCTTGTTTGCCATGCCAACGCTGTTGCCCAATAATGTGAATCACATTGACAGTAGTCTTCACCTGTTTTCTTCAGCATTAATAAATTTGAAGTTAAAGGAGTTTAGCCCATGCTAGAGCCCGAGTTCATAACCTAGACTATTAAGAAATAAAACCAGAAAGATTGTAATAAAGGAGCATTAGGAGGATTATCGGGTAGAAAGCAAAGAACCGAAATGTTTGGTGCTAAGATAGTGTTTTGAGTTATAGAAAAGTTACGTATGTTTAGTGTTTATTTTCTGTGTCTTCAGTTATCATTTTTGTGCAATAACTTTGATGTTTACCTACAACTCATTAATTCTCTGGAGATGGGTGTCATTGGCAAGGTTGGCGTTTATTGTCCATCCTTAGTTGCCCTGAGAAGGTGGTGATGCAACTGAGTGGCTTGTAAGACTATTTCAGAGGACAGTTAAAAATCAACTCGGTTAGTGTGGAACTGGGTAAAGGTGACAGGTTTGCTTCCCTAATCAAGCAGCTTCATGCCCACCTTTTCCTGAATATCAGCTTTTTATTTCCAATTTTTTTTTTTAGTCAATTCATAATTATCAAACTGACATGGTGGGATTTAAACTTTATTTTAATTCTTTCATGGAATGTGGGCGTCGCTGGCAAAGCCAGCATTTGTTGCCCATCCCTAATTGCCCTTGATGTGCTTGAGAAGATGGTGGTGAGCTGCCTTCTTGAACCACTGGAGTCCATCCGGTGCGGGTACTCCCACAGTGTTGTTAGGGAGGGAGTTCCACGATTTTGATCCGGCAATTGAAGGAACGGCAATATAGTTCCGAGTCAGGATGGTTGCGTTTTCTGGATGACTAATCTGGTCAAAATAAATTTGTCACTTATTGTTTATAAAAGGGTAACATTGTACTGCTCGTCATTAAGTTTAGAAATGAGTATTTGTTTCAAATGATTAAGATTAAAGCTCGCCATTCTACTTGGAGCCATATTTGCAGAACAATATGTATGGTGAAAGAAAGATTGAGCATGAATGAATTGCAGCTGACATTTGATGAAAAGATCACTTGTAAATGTACTCAATATGTAACCTCAGTTAATCTGAAAATGTATGGGAGTTTTCAGAGTAATGTAGAAGTTTACTGAGAGGAGCAACATGGGATCATGATGAGATAATTGTTTTGAAGCAAGAGCAGCAATGCTCTGCATAACTGATCCAAAGCGAAAGAGTCGCAATAAAAATATGGTTGTGTAAACTGTGGTATTTGTTTTATGGGTTGGGAAATTAAATTATAACAGCACATTGTGTTTGTACGTGAACTGGAATGTTTCACTCTTTCATTTTGATCTCTAGCTAAACTTGATTTGATTTAATTTTTAAGACCAAGATTTTGTGAATGTTCTGTACAACTTCCAAGCACTAGCCAGTCACAATGTTGTCATTCCCAACAGTATCACCAGAGCACGAGGATGGAGCAGTTATTCTCCTCATACTGCTCCCCTTTATCTGCACCGTTCAATAGTCACTTATTTGTTCCCCTTTGTCTGCACCGTTTAACAGTCATATACCCTTAACCATAAGTTTCGTCATGTTTGTAAGCTTACTTCAAGTTCTGTGCCTATCTTAGCTGTCTTAGAGCATACTGGGTATAGAACAAAATTTAACCAGTTTTTCAAGGCCTACAGGGGAAGGGGTAGTGTGCATGCAGGTCACAACGAAGGGTGAGGAATTTTTAGGCTCCAAGCTATTGTTTTTGATGAGATGAGTGGCCTTCAATGTAGGTCAGTCTAACCTAAGAACAAAATAAAATGGAGAAAAAGGCAAGAGATACACATTAAGCCAACCTTTATTAGGCAAGAAAAATGTTCTGTGCTTTAAACAATTGAAAGAGAAAATGCAGTATTGTTTAGAGTTATTTAAAAAATATGTCTAATCAGTAACAAGCAGACTATTTAAGAATGAAAATCATTGAGAAAGATTAAGCATACTATGTTTTTACGGAACTTATAAATATAATAGAATGTAAACCATAGCCACATATTGGATGTCAGGAGGAACTGTGCACAACACCTCTGCGTTACTGTTAAAGTCACTGCTTAAAAATGGATTAATAGCTTGCTTGAATTTTGTAAAAATTAATTACATTTCCAGGCACCTTTAAAGAACTGTACATTATCCTGTAAAACAACGAGTAGCTGGCAGTGAGTTTAAAGCAATAATTTAGTCTTCATTTTGTTAAAGTTCTTCAGCTGCTCCAGCTGTGCATTTATGGCTTAGAATGTTATTAAAACCACTTGATTAAAATAATACTCTATAACTCACTAAGTCGTGCACTATCCTATGCTTACGCTGCACATGTAGATTAAAAAGTCATTTATTTTTCTGTTGGCTCTAATTTAGGATGTGTATATATACTAGTGACAGCTGTGGGGACAGTTACTTTTGTTCTGGACTAGTTTTATGAGAGAAAAATACCCACCTCCTTAACAGCATTTAAATACTGATCACTGTCTTTGTACTGTTTCTTTAATCAATTTTTAAAACAAATTCACGTGTGGAATTTTAATAGTAAGACATCTAATTGATGTTTCTACAGCATTTACAATTATTCTAAGCAGATTTCAAAGGGGCAAGAAACTAATAGATGAGGAAGTACTTTCAATGCAAATACTTCCTTTATTGCTCCCTGCCCCACCCACCAAAACATGTTGCAGCCATATTATTTGTCAAACATCTCCCATCTGCTAGGAGGAATCATCAATTGTACTGGACATCACTGAAGGAAAATCAATGCACCAGGCTAGTTGATTTTAGCCACAAGTTACCACTGAACACTTTGATCAACTTGCTTAAAAATACCATTCTTTTCCATTTTAAGGAGTATACGAGTTATTTGTGTTTTGTCTCTTTCAAAATCATAGTGCTTATCTTTGTTATACATTCTCAGACTGAATGAGGTGAAAGCGATCAGCTATAATAAACTATTGGTCAAAAATGAGATGAGAGTAATCTGTATGTGGCTGCTACCATGGCCCAATCAAGCTAATTTGGCCTTTTTATGGAACTCCTCAAGAAGTGGCTTAAAAAGAAATTAAATTTTATTTTCATTTATTCATATACTTGGTTGATTTGAATATGTTTCTGAGTATATGGCAAAATGTGCAGGAAAACTGGTCAGAGAAGGCAGAGGGAAAAGTTTGAACAAGTCACTTGGGTTTCTGCAGTTTCCGTTTCTACTCTGCAAGTATTGTAACAGCTTTTCTATATTAAAGGATGTTAAACCTTGCATCTATTTTGGAATTTCAATGAGATCTGTTGGGAGAGGGTTTGAAATGGAGATGTAGTAAATTAATTTATCCATATTACCATAGAAATTTAAGAATGTAATGACAATTTAGGGCACCTAAATAATAATTCCATGGAGAGATCTGATCAAAGGATGGAAAAGTCACCTCTACGTTGCTAATACAGTGCTCTTACCGATGTGAGGGCATTGTTGGAAAAAACTTGAAGGGGCGGGAAGAAGAGGTAGAAAAAAATTTGTTTGAGGAAAGCTTGTAATTAAAAATCAGTCATAAATGATTTTACTTTTTTGGCACACTGATAGCAAAAGTGGCAAGTTCTAAGACTGGTATACATACAGAAATTATGGAGAATCATACAAACTTCATTTATATTTTGTGCAATACAAAAAAAAATCATCTTGAAGCTTAAAATTTATTTCCTGCATAGAAAACAATTACTTTGCATGGAAAGACATACTGTACAGCACATGGATCTGGTAGCATATAATAGTTCCAGTTTCTGAAGCCAGAAAGATATTGAATCTTAAATCATGAATCATGCATAAGTATTATGTCCTCTGTTTGTTTTGCATGTCAAAGGTGAGACTGCCCCAGTGCAACAAAAATTGTTTTGCACAAAATAAAAACAAGAAATGCTGGAAATACTCAGGTCTGGCAGCATCTGTGGAAAGAGAAGCAGAGTTAACGTTTCGGGTCAGTGACCCTTCTTCGGAACTGACAGATATTAGAAATGTCAAAGGTTATAAGCAAGTGAGGTGGGGGTGGGGCAAGAGATAACAAAGGAGAAGCTGTAGGTTGGACAAGGCCACATAGCTGATCAAAAGGTCATGGAGCAAAGGCAAACAATATGTTAATGGTGTGTTGAAAGACAAAGCATTAGTACAGATAGGGTGTTAACGGACTGAAGATTGAACAGCAAGTACAAACATGAAAAAAACACAGTGGGTAAGCAAACTGAACAAACCAAGATGAAATGAAATAAACATACAAAAAAAAATTGTAAAAAATGTAAAAAAAGAAAAAATAACTAAAAATAAAAGTAAAATGGGGGCCCCGTTATGCTCTGAAATTATTGAACTCAATGTTCAGTGCGGCAGGCTATAGTGTGCCTAATCGGTAAATGAGATACTGTTCCTCGAGCTTGCGTTGATGTTCACTGGAACGCTGCAGCAAGCCCAGGATAGAGATGTGAGCATGAGAGCAGGGGGGAGTGTTGAAATGGCAAGCAACCGGAAGCTCAGGGTCCTGCTTGCGGACTGAGCGGAGGTGTTCCGCAAAGCGGTAACCCAGTCTGCATTTGGTCTCCTCAATGTAGGGGAGACCACATTGTGAGCAGCGAACACCGTATACTACATTGAAAGAAGTACAGGTAAATCGCTGCTTCACCTGAAAGGAGTTTTTGAGGCCTGGGATAGTGAGGGGAAAGGAGGTAAATGGGCAGGTATTACACCTCCTGCGATTGCAGGGGAAGGTGCCATGGGAAGGGGACGAGGTGGAGGGGGTAATGGAGGAGTGGACCAGGGTGTCGTGGAGGGAACGATCCATTCAGAATGCTGACACGGGAAGGGGGGGAAGATGCGTTTGGTAGTGGCATTACGCTGGAGGTGGCGCAAATGGCGGAGGATGATCCTTTGGCTATGGAGGCCGATGGGGTGGAAAGTGAGGACAAGGGGAACGCTGTCACGGTTCTGGGAGGGAAGGGAAGGGGTGAGGGTAGAGGTGCAGGAAATGGGCCGGACACGGTTGAGGGCCCTGTCAACAACAGTGGGAGGGAATCCTCGGTTGAGGAAAAAGGCGGTCATATCAGAAACACCGTCATGGAAGGTAGCATCGTCAGAGCAGATGCGTCGGAGACGGAGAAACTGGGAGAATGGAATGGAGTCCTTACAGGAAGTAGGGTGTGAAGAAATGTAGTCAAGGTAGCTCTGGGAGTCGGTGGGCTTATAATGGATATTAGTAGGCAACCTATCCCCAGAGATGGAAACAGAGAAGTGGAGGAAGGGAAGGGAAGTGTCAGAGATGGACCATGTAAAGGTGAGAGAAGGGTAGAAATTGAACGCAAAGTTGATAAAGTTTTCCAGTTTGGGGCGGGAGCAGGAAACAGCACTGATACAGTCATCAATGTACCGGAAAAAGAGTTGGGGGAGGGGGCCTGAGTAGGACTGGAACAAAGAATGCTCGACATATCCCACAAAATGACAGGCATAACTAGGACCCATGCGGGTACCCATAGCAACACCTTTTACTTGAAGGAAGTGAGTGGAGTTGAAGGAGAAGTTGTTCAATGTGAGAACAAGTTCAGCCAGGCGGAGGAGGGTGGTGGTGGATGGGGACTGGTTGGGCCTCTGTTCAAGGATGAAGCGGAGAACCCTCAAACCGTCCTGGTGGGGGATGGAGGTGTAGAGAGATTGGATGTCCAAAGTGAAGAGGAGGTAATTGGGGCCAGGAAACTGGAAATTGTCACAATGACGTAGTGCGTCAGAAGTGTCACGGATGTAGGTGGGAAGAGACTGGACCAGCGGAGAAAAGACAGAGTCAAGATAGGAAGAAATAAGTTCAGTGGGGCAGGAGCAGGCTGACACAATGGGTCTGCCGGGACAGTCCCGTTTGTGGATTTTGGGAAGGAGGTTGAATCGGGCTGTCCGTGGTTGTGGGACTATGAGGTTGCAAGCTGTAGAGGGAAGATCTCCAGAGGAGATGAGGTCAGTGACGGTCCTTTGGACAGTGGCTTGATGTTCGGTGGTGGGGTCATGGTCCAGAGGGAGGTAGGAAGAAGTGTCTGTGAGTTGGCGTTGAGTTTCTGCAAGGTAGAGGTCGGTACGCCATGCAGCAACAGCACCACCCTTGTCTGCAGGTTTGATGACCATGTCGGGGTTAGACCTGAGAGAACGGAGTGCCTCAAGTTCAGAGGGGGACAGGTTAGAGTGAGTGAGGGGGGCAGAGGAATTGAGATGACCAATGTCTCGCCGACAGTTTTCAATGAAGAGATAAAGAGCGGGTAAGATGCCAGGGGGAGGGGTCCAGGTAGAGGGAGAATGCTGGAGGCGGGTGAATGGGTCTGCTGGTCGGGGGGAGGACTCCTGGTCAAAGAAGTGAGCCCGGAGGTGGAGGTGACGGAAGAAGAGCTCAACGTTATGCCGAGCGCGAAATTCATTGAGGTGGAGACGTAAGGGGATAAAACTGAGACCTTTGAGTACAGAACATTCAGCATCAGAGAGGGGGAGGTCAGAGGGTACAGTGAATACACGGCAAGGGGTCAGATCAGAAGGGGTGGGTCAGAGAGAAGTGAAGCGGAAGGAGGATCTGGAGGAGCATTCGTCCCCATCAGCTGCTGGAGCTTGCGTTTCTTGACATCTGAAAGGAAGAAAAGAAGTATTTTGTTAATGCGTCGGATGAGACGAAAGATGAAATGAAACTGCGGAGTAGAACAGCTTTGAGATAAGGTGAGGCGGTGCTGCTGGAGAGAGGTTCAGTGTGTGCATGTGGCGGCGCATAGCACTGAGTGTGGATCTCAGGATACGGCGAGGAAAGTTGTATTTCTCGGAGATAACTGTACTCCTGGGTGGATTCAAAACATGATGGGTGAAACTGCAGTTGGAATCCATGTGCAATAAGTCAGAGCCGGAGACAATCACTGAGGAAGGAGATGTGGCTGTAAATACGAGTTTTGGTAGACACTTTATCAAACACCAGGAGGGAAATAGAAAGCAATGAAGGTGAACAAGGTAAAAGAGACAAACGAAAATCCCGTCGGAGAGAAGAGCAGAACTTCTTCACGGTAGGCATTCCTGGAAGAGAGGTGGCAGTGAATTAAACACTAAAATAAAAGCAAGATACTGCGAATGCTGGAAATCTGAAATAAAAACAAGAAATGCTGGAAATACTCAGCAGATCTGGCAGCATCTGTGGAAAGAGAAGCAGAGTTAACGTTTCGGATCAGTGACCCTTCTTCGGAACTGACCAATGTTAGAAATGTCAAAGGTTATAAGCAAGTGAGGTGGGGGTGGGGCAAGAGATAACAAAGGAGAAGGTGTAGATTGGACAAGGCCACATAGCTGATCAAAAGGGCATGGAGCAAAGGCAAATAATATGTTAATGGTGTGTTGAAAGACAAAGCATTAGTACAGATAGGGTGTTAATGGACTGAAGATTGAACAGCAGCATCTCCTTCCCAAAATTACACAAACTGGGTCTGCCGGGACAGTCCCTTGTGTCAGCCTGCTCCTGCCCCACTGAACTTATTTCTTTCTATCTTGACTCTGTCTTTTCTCCGCTGGTCCAGTCTCTTCCCACCTACATCCGTGACTCTTCTGACGCACTACGTCATTGTGACAATTTCCAGTTTCCTGGCCCCAATTACCTCCTCTTCACTTTGGACATCCAATCTCTCTACACCTCCATCCCCCACCAGGACGGTTTGAGGGTTCTACGCTTCTTCCTTGAACAGAGGCCCAACCAGTCCCCATCCACCACCACCCTCCTCCGCCTGGCTGAACTTGTTCTCACATTGAACAACTTCTCCTTCAACTCCACTCACTTCCTTCAAGTAAAAGGTGTTGCTATGGGTACCCGCATGGGTCCTAGTTATGCCTGTCATTTTGTGGGATATGTCGAGCATTCTTTGTTCCAGTCCTACTCAGGCCCCCTCCCCCAACTCTTTTTTCGGTACATTGCTGACTGTATCGGTGCTGTTTCCTGCTCCCACCCCGAACTGGAAAACTTTATCAACTTTGCGTTCAATTTCCACCCTTCTCTCACCTTTACATGGTCCATCTCTGACACTTCCCTTCCCTTCCTCCACTTCTCTGTCTCCATCTTTGGGGATAGGTTGTCTACTAATATCCATTATAAGCCCACCGACTCCCAGAGCTACCTTGACTACATTTCTTCACACCCTACCTCCTGTAAGGACTCCGTTCCATTCTCCCAGTTTCTCCGTCTCCGACGCATCTGCTCTGATGATGCTACCTTCCATGACGGTGTTTCTGATATGACCGCCTTTTTCCTCAACCGAGGATTCCCCCCCCAACTGTTGTTGACAGGGCCCTCAACCGTGTCTGGCCCATTTCCCGCACCTCTACCCTCACCCCTTCCCCTCCCTTCCAGAAACGTGACAGGGTTCCCCTTGTCCTCACTTTCCACCCCATCAGCCTCCATATCCAAAGGATCATCCTCTGCCATTTGCGCCACCTCCAGCGTAATGCCACTACCAAACGCATCTTCCCCTCCCTTCCCCTGTCAGCATTCCGAAGGGATCGTTCCCTCCGTGACACCCGGGTCCACTCCTCCATTACCCCCACCACCTCGTCCCCTTTCCATGGCACCTTCCCCTGCAATCGCAGGAGGTGTAATACCTGCCCATTTACCTCCTCTCTCCTCACTATCCCAGGCCCCAGACACTACTTTCCGGTTAAGCAGCGATTTACTTGTCCTACTTTCAATGTAGTATACTGTGTTCGCTGCTCACAATGTGGTCTCCCCAATGTAGAGGAGACTGGGTTGCTGTGGGAGTCGGTGGGCTTATAATGGATATTAGTAGACAACCTATCCCCAAAGATGGAGACAGAGAAGTGGAGGAAGGGAAGGGAAGTGTCAGAGATGGACCATGTAAAGGTGAGAGAAGGGTGGAAATGCAGACTGGGTTACCCCTTTGCGGAACACCTCCGCTCAGTCCGCATGCAGGACCCTGAGCTTCCGGTTGCTTGCCATTTCAACACTCCCCCCTGCTCTCATGCTCACATCTCTATCCTGGGTTTGCTGGAGCGTTCCAGTGAACATCAACGCAAGCTCGAGGAACAGTATCTCATTTACCGATTAGGCACACTACAGCCTGCCGGACTGAACATTGAGTTCAATAATTTCAGAGCATAACGTTCCCCCATTTTACTTTTATTTTTAGTTATTTTTTCTATTTTACATTTTTTACAATTTTTTTTTGTTTATTTCATTTCATCTTAGTTTGTTCAGTTTGCTTACCCACTGTTTTTTTCATGTTTTGTACTTGCTGCTGTTCAATCTTCAGTCCGTTAACACCCTATCTGTACTAATGCTTTGTCTTTCAACACACCATTAACATATTGTTTGCTTTTTGCTCCATGACCTTTTGATCAGCTATGTGGCTTTGTCCAATCTACACCTCCTTTGTTATCTCTTGCCCACCTCCACCTCACTTGCTTATAACCTTTGCCATTTCTAATTGTCAGTTCCGAAGAAGGGTCACTGACCCGAAATGTTAACTCTGCTTCTCTTTCCACAGATGCTGCCAGACCTGCTGAGTATTTCCAGCATTTCTTGTTTTCATTTCAGATTTCCAGCATCCGCAGTATCTTGCTTTCAATATATTGTTTGGCACATATGTGTTCATTTTCAACTTGACAAAATTTATCTGGAATGGCACAAATATTTAATGAAATATAAGTTTATAAGAGAGACAGTAGTAAGTCTGTCCTGATTAGTTAAGTTCGCAGTTCATTTTAATGATAATAGACTATAAAGAGTGTTTCCTTAAGGTTAAACAAGAAATTAGGTTTTCGATCGATAAAACTCGATATTGTTTTAAAGAAAACTGATTTTTTTCCCTCTTACTTTCATTCAATACTCTGTTTTTTCTCCAGAGTTTTTCTGCATAGTTAACTGGGTAAAAATCTATCATTGTAATTTCTTTCAACACATTACCAAGGAGCCTGTGAGAAAGTATTGTAGGAGCGCACACCCAGCAAATCTCGGGCATTGATGATCACTGCTGGAACTTGTGCGTTATGCCTCCAACTGCACCACTTCTGCAAACATGTTCATGCTGCTGTCAAGATATTTATTTATCCTTGACTGATTTGATTTGCTCATTACGTGCTTTTCATAGTACAGAAGCTCAGACGACATCTCTATCTGTTCTTATCTTTAAGGCCCTCAATCTTGTTTTCGCAGATATTTATGCAGCTTTTTAAAAATGTTTTATTTAACGCATTAGCTGCCCCTAATTCCACATTACCACCTTACTGCAGTTTGCACTGAACAGTCTAAACTTGCAGGCTCTAGGTTCAAAATACTAAATGCCAGCAGTGATAAAATTAAGTATATTGAAGTTTTCACTGGCAGTTAGAAACGGTGTTCCATATTGACTAAGGCCAGTGAAGATGTAATCAGACTTCAAAAAATCTGTGATGTTTTAATTGTTAGCATGGAAAATAATAAAATAATAAGTGTTTTTTAAAATCCCTGTGAAAGTTGTGAGTACAGCCAAGACCAAGATGGTCAGTAAGATAACTAATTTTCAGCTGCTGCCTAAAAATCAAGAAAGTCGCTGTCACCTAACAAGGTTAAAATTTTATGGAAATGTGTACTCCTTTCATATTGGTCAATTCTACTTAGCTTGATGTACTGTCTACAAACTTTCCTTTTGTATTTGTCATTTTGCATTCTATCAGTTCATTCTCCGATTCTTCCTATGCCATTTTAACTTTTACTTTTCTCATTGTTTGGCAGCAGCATTAAACTTATTATATCAATGTGTTTTCAGTGAAGTGCATTGTTTACTTACAGTGGTGCAAGCCAAAAAGTGGGATTTTCAAACTCTGGTTAAGCTGTAAACATCCTTCAAGCAAGTGGCCTTGGCTCTTAGCTTGAAAATGCTGACCAGTTGATATATTTTTCTTAAAGGAATACCTTGACCAAGCTGTCTTTTTAAAAAAGAAATCTGACTTTTGCTGCTATTTGTAGTGGTATTCCAAAACTTAGATGCTGTCGAAGTCTTTGGCCTGGAATTTGCAGTCGTAATGACTACAAAATTGTCAGTGCTCACTGTCATTACTGTGTAAAACTGGCAGCAACCTCTGGCATCTGCACATGTGCAGTTAAACGCCGAAATCCTGAAATTGCTGCCAGTACTACCCTGCTCCTCCACAGGGTGCAATGATGCAGTCTTCACAGATGCAGTCAACACAGAATCAGAGAATTGACATGAACATCAACTTTTTAGACGCTATTTTTGCTGTAAAATCCATTGAAAATGTTAAGTTGTTGAATGAGATAACTGCGTTTTTAACAATGCACTAAGTCATAATTAGTGCTGAACAACCTCTTTGTCTGAAAAAACATTTTTACAAATGTGGAGTCTCATTCCATCAGAAGAGCATCTTTGTGTCCTCCTCACAACTTATATTCCCATCTAGCTATGTATCATCAGCAAATTTGGGCATATTGTTCTTGGTCTCTTTGTCTAAGTCATGAATGTAGATTGTAAATAGTTGAGGCCCCAGTAGAGCCTCCCAACTATAAATGCCCTGTTTATCCCTACTCTCTGCTTCCTTGTATAAACTAACTGGTACAATTTTAAAGTGGTGCAGGGTGTAAAATAAACTAATTCATCATGGAAGTATTGAGCAAATGAACAGTCTGTGGTATATGGTTATGTATTTACAGTAGAATGTACAGTATATATCTTCTTGACCAGGTAATGTAAGATTGCTACTCTAAGAACTGATCTAATCTTTTATACCTATGTATTAAAGGCATTGAATTAAAGGAATATCAACTTTGTCAGTTCTTTTCAAACTATTTTTAGATGCTTTTCTGAATGTTAACGCTAACTGCCTTCTTTCAAGAGAACCATTTAAAATGTTTCCTTTTGTACTCCGAATAGAGTAACCAGGACTTCTGTATGTTAGATAGCTGCCCTTTCAGATGCAAAAAGAAAAGGGCAATCATTCAAATATAAACTTATCTAATTCTGAATTCTCTCTTGCACTCGATCGATCAATCTATGTATTGGTAGAATTCCTCAAACTTGTTACCAGGGAGACTGCAACAAGAAAGCTCTGTTAATTCTTCAACAGCAACAACTTATATTTATATTGTGCCTTTAACATAATAAAACATCCCAAGGCACTTCACAGAAGCATTATATAACAAAATATGACACTGTGCCACATAAGGAGATATTAGGTCAGATGACCAGAAGCTTGGTGAAAGAGGTAGGTTTTAAGGAGTGTCTTAACAGATGAAAATGAGGTAGAGAGGTGGAAAGGTATAGGGAGGGAATTGAAGAGCTTAGAGCCTATGCAACTGAAGGCACGGCCACTAGTGATGGAGCAATTAAAATGAGGGATGCTCAAGAGGCCAGAATTAGATCAGCGCAGATATCTTGGAGGGTTGTGGGGCTGGAGACAAATAGAGATAGGGAGGGGCGAAGCCATGGAGGGATTTAAAAACATGGATGAGAATTTTAAAATTGACATTCCTTGCCTGAGAGCCAATGTAAGTCAGCGAGCACAGGGTTGATAGGTGAATGGACCTGGTGCAAGTTAAGACAGGGACAACAGAATTTTGGGTGATTTCAAATTTACAAAAGCTAGAATGTGGGGGATCAACCAGGAGTGCGTTGGAATAGTCAAGTCTAGAGGTAACAAAGGCATGAAATGCTTGACAAAACTATACAATTTTGTTACAAATGAATTTTAAAGGTGTGATTTGTGACTTAGTTTTTAGAGATTGCGCTACACCCATTGGTGGAAATCTTTGTATTCAGGATAACGAGGTTTATATCGTTAAGTCTTCATGTGGCCAGAAAACGCAGTCTTATATTACCACAGGAAACAGCTCTGCTTTCGGAGTCACTAATGAGAATCAATTTTTCTAGTTGGTCTCAGCGCCTCTGGAGGCAAGGACATTGCTTTGTTTACTTTATTAAGCTGTCACCAAAGTTAGGCTTCTATCTGTATAAATGTTGTAGAATAAGTGTGGTATTTTAAGTACAAAGTATTGTTTTACATTCCAGTTGCTGCAACATTATATGATGTGCGTTGCCAACACTGCACAGATAGTTCTGCAGCTGCTTTCACACCTCAACTATGTTTCCTCTGAAAATAAATGAATATTGCACAACTTTAGCAACCGACATGAATTAAAAGTTGTGCAATTGGCCTTTATGTTGAAGTCTTAGTGCATAAACTCGCTATATTCTAGTAATTGATGTAATGGCAACAACTTTTACCTGTATTGCAAAACTCTTAAGTACAATCAGTAATAGCATACAAATAGGACATCCAGTGAATATATCTATTTTCCACATTAACCTTTTTGTGCACCATATTGTTTGTCCATGGCCATTAGCATTTTTAAAAGGTACAGAACTCTTGAGTAACATTTATGCAAACATTTTGTTGCTAAATTGTTAATCATTTGAGGCCCCATCTGCTCTCCTAGGTGGATGTAAAAGATGCCGTGACGCTATCTCGAAGAGCGTAGGGGTCCTAGCCAATATTTATTCTTCAACCAACAGCATTAAAAGCAGGTTATCTGTTCATTATCACATTACTGTTTATGGGACCAAGCTGTGCTCAAATTGGCTGTCGTGGTTCCTACATTAAAACCTAATTGTCTGTAAAATGCTTCTGGTTATCCCAAGGTTGAGAGTGGCACTATATAAAAGCATTTTTATTATTTTTTGAACTCTCCCATTCTGTCTGTACTCGTATATAGTTGTTTAAACACAGTTCCTTAATAATGCACATCATGCAAAACGAGACTGAAAGGGTGTTGCAGGATTTTATACAAATGTTTAGTAAATAGCAAAATAAACAAAGAAGTGCTAGTGCCATTGGAGTTACAAGCCAATACCGCCTCTTAAAGGAGTGCACAATGCCATGAACTGCCTTATTGCTGCTGAGCAACTATTTGTTTTTTTGGCTGTGGATGTGTATCATACTTACACACAGTCTACTCTTAAATTTTCATTAAGAAACTTTAAATTAACTGTGTTTTAATGCACTAAATTGTCACTTTACTGTGTTGTTGCTGGAATTAAAATGATTCAGACTTAGCGAGTCGACAGTGGAACAGTGACCAAGCCCCAGCTTCTCTTCACCCTTTTTTCATCTGTCCCTAATCCCTCCCACCTCCAGCCCCCACAATACACACACACACACACACACACACACACACACACACACACACATATTTGGGAATTGTGACCACAAGCTCATGTTCTACCAATTATGTCTATTATTTTCATTAAGAAGGATGCTCATCTATGATTAGAGATTTATCTTAGTGGGAGATTTGGTACAAAATTGGGCTTGAAATTTTTTTCAAATTGAATTCATTTTTTAAGTTATTCCTAATAACTGCATAATATCTGTTGGACCTTGGTCCATTCATAAATATGACATTTTAAAGCTGTGAAAGCATTTCCAGAATTTAGCATTCTTACTGCGGAATGCATACAGCAGGGAAGGAATCCATTCAGCCCATTGAGCTCGTGCCAGCTCTCTAAGAGCAATTCAGCTAGTCCCACTCCCCCGTTCCTTCCCCATTGCACTGCACATTTTTTCAATTCAGAAGAATTACAACTGATTTTATAATCTAAAAATGCACAGATCAGATAATTTAAAATACCTGAAATGCTTTGTTTTGCAGAGAATAATACTTAGCTTGGAATAGTGGAATTTTGAGCATTCTTGGTCTAATTTTCCAACATTTCAGTAAAAGTCATATTCTGAAACAAACGTCCAATGAATACAACCTCTCTAATTTCATCATTTTTGAACTTTGCAGCAAAACCATTCACCTCTACTGTAAAGGAACTGCGGCTACACCGAGATGACTTTGAAATGTTGAAAGTCATTGGCAGAGGAGCATTTGGTGAGGTGAGCAGTCAAACAAATGTCTTACTATAATCAAGTGCTTCTTGAAATTCCAATGTGTTTTACAAATCACCTTCCTTAGGCAATGATACAATAAAGCAATTGGCCATTCTCTGCAAAAACTGATTGTAGCCATCGCTTCGTCAATTGAATATTATATATTCTGGGATATAGACTTGTATCATCAGAAGATGCTCTGTATGGTTTGGGCATTTTACATTTTATTGTATTTCTGTATAGTTAATCCCTCTTTAGAGGCAGACCCTTGCCACCAATTCTCAACAAGATTAATTAATTTATGGTAAATACTTGGCAGCAATATTCTGTGGGTCAGGTTGTGGATTTGAAGAAGGTTGCACAAGCCACCTCCCTGCTCTGCCACCCCTCCGTTATCACTACATGGTGACAACCTAATGCTCAGCTTACTTAGTCTTCAAAAAAAAAAACTACATTTGTACAATTGACAGTTATATTTGGCCAGGTATACTTAGTTAGGCTGAACAGGAAGTGAATTCATTTTCAAGCCTAATTTACTAGATTTGAATCACTGTCAAAATCCTAAACACTGTTGAAATTTCAACATTTAAAAATGTAACAAAAGAATACAGCTAGCTGTGTGGAGAAAGTTTTTTTTGTAAAACTTTTCACTCTCAATTTATTTGTTCTAGAATTGGACAAGTACCATTTCTTAGCAGAACTGGCTTAAGTTCAGTATCCTTTCATGCAATTCCTATTTCCTGAAAAGAAATAGGGGGACTAAAAGCCTGTCTGAGAACCAACATGGTTACATTCCACAATTTGTTACTGTTCTTTAATGAGCATTATTTATTTAGAGATACAGCACTGAAACAGGCCCTTCGGCCCACCGAGTCTGTGCCGACCAACAACCACCCGTTTATATTAACCCTGCAGTAATCCCATATTCCCTACCACCTACCTACACTAGGGGCAATTTACAATGGCCAATTTACCTATCAACCTGCAAGTCTTTGGCTGTGGGAGGAAACCGGAGCACCCGGCGAAAACCCACGCAGACACAGGGAGAACTTGCAAACTCCACACAGGCAGTACCCAGAATCGAACCCGGGTCCCTGGAGCTGTGAGGCTGCAGTGCTAACCACTGCGTATGACAAGGGACAAATCAACCGTTTTTCTGGCATATAATGCTGTGTAATTACAGTGAGCAATATGATGGACTATAATTGCTAGTATCCATGGAATGTGAACCTTTAGCATAATGGCTGCATATGAAATGTTAAGTCATGGTTTTTTTCATAATGCCATAATGAAGAGATGGGCATGAAGTACAGTATACATGGAAAGAAATCTCAGCACTCATCTATAAACCACGCCCCCCCCCCCCCCCAAAAAAAAAACAGTTGAGCCATAATTGCTTACAGTAGCCATAGCAGTTAAGGGGTTGAAAGTAAAAATATGATAGCGCAAGTGCAGGATATATATAGTAAATTTTATAACTACATTGGTACTCAATCAGCTTTATTGGGAAGCTTGCACTGTGATTCTATCACTCCACTCGCAGCGCAATAGTTCACAATGCTAAGCCGTTTAAAAAAAAAATTGAAATCTCAATGTTAAGAGTCTATAGAATATTTGAGAATGTTTACAAAAAAAAGTAAAAGCAAAATACTGCTGATGCTGGAAATCTGAAATAAAAACAAGAAATGCTGGAAATACTCAGCAGGTCTGGCAGCATCTGTGGAGAGAGAAGCAGAGCTAACATTTCAGGTCAGTGACCCTTCTTCAAAAGTACTTCTGTATACTATTCACTTGGAAGCACAGAGGAGGTGAAAATCACCAACAATCCAGAGGAGTTGTGAAGTGGTTGGAGAGATGGTATGGAGTGGGGGAAGAGCTCTGATTGCTGGAACCAATTCTGCGACAGGGATGGTCTGTATAGAGCAAGGAGGGTTCATCTGAACAAGGCTGTGAGCAGTGTCATTTCTGCGAGAATTATTAGTGCTTTTGGAGTGATTATAAACTGATGTGGCAGAGGGGAGGGCAAAACAAAATGAGAACACAGAAGTGGCATGAGGACTGTAGGAAATTTACAGGAGGGATTAAAATAATTAAGATTGCCAAACAGACAAATTTGAGCTGGGTGTAAGTAAATATATTATGAATAAAATGGATAAAACACAATTTGCATTTGGGAGTTATAATGTCATTAACTGATAGATAGCTTAGGCCAAGACTGGACCAAGAGTCAAAATATTTGGAGGTATAGAACAGAATAAAAGGCAGGAGCAGTGGCAGTTGTGCTGTGAGATTTCATTACAGCAGTAGAATACAAGGATGATATAAGGGTGGTACAAAGTTGGATATGGTTAGAAATCAAGAATAAGCAGGGAACTGTTATTCTTGGGAGAATATTATACACTGCTAAGCAGTGAAAAAAGTGATGAAAGAAGAGGATTCATAGAATGATACAGCAGAGGAGGCAGCAATTTGGCCCATCATGCCTGTGCCAGCTCTTTGGCAGAACTATCCAGTTAGTCTCACTCTCCTGCTCTTTTCCTTGCATGCTTTTCCCTTAAGTATCTACCCAATTCTCTTTTGAATGTTATTATTGAATCTACTTCCACCACACTTCCAGGGAATGCATTCAAGATCACAACAACTTGGTGATTTTTATAAAAAAAATGTTTCCTCACGTCGCATCTGGTTCTTTTCAAATCTCCTCTTAACCATCTCTGCGCTAAGACCAGCTCCAACTTCTCCAGTCTCTCCATATAACTGAAGTCTCTCATCCTAGGTACCATTTCAGTAAATCTCATCTGGACCCTGTCCAAGGCCTTGACATCTTTTCCAAAGTGCTGTGCCCAGAATTGAACACACTACTGCAGCTGAGGCATAACCAGTGTTTTATAAATGTTTAGCATAACTTCCTTGCTTTTGTACTCTGATACTATTAATAAAGCCAAGGAACTGGTTTAAAAAAAAATAATCATCTCAATGTTCTCTGCCACCTTATATACAAATATTGAATACACCCCCAGGTCTATCCGTTACTGTATGCTCCCTTTTAAAATTGTGCCATTTAGTTCATATTACATCTTCTCATTCTTCCAACCAAAATGTATCATTTCACATTTCTCACTTCTCTGCATTAAGTTTCACCTGCCATGTGTCTGCCAATTTTACCAGCCTATATCCTCAAGTCTGTCACTATCTTCCTTGTTCCCGAGTTTTGTACTGCGTACAGCACTGGTCGTCTTATTTAAGGAAGGATGTAAATGCGTTGGAGGCAGTACAGAGAAGGTTTACTAAACTAATACCTGGAATGGGCGGGCTGTCTCACGAGGGAAGATTGGACAGGTTAGGCTTGTATCGGTTGGAATTTAGAAGAGTAAAAGGCGACTTGATTGAAACATACAAGATCCTGAGGGGTCTTGACAGGGTGGATGTGGGAAGGATGTTTCCCCTTCTGGGAGAATTTAGAGCTAGGGGTCACTGTTTAAAAATAAGGTGTCACCCATTTAAGACAGATGAGAAATTTTTTCTCTGAAGGTCGTGAGTTTGGAATTCGCTTCCTCAAAAGGCAGTGGAAGAAGAGTCTTTGAATATTTTTAAGGGGGAGGTAGATAGATTCTTGATAAGCAAAGGGGTGGAAGGTTATGGGGGGTAGGTGGAAATGTGGAGTAATCAGTGCAGCCTTGAACTTATTGAATGGTGGAGCAGGCTCGAAGGGCCGAGTGGTCTACTCCAGCTCCTAATTCGTATGTTCGTATGCTATCATCTGCCTTGAAATTCAAGCCAGAGGGTCAACCCTGGTTCAATGAGGAGTGTAGGAGAGCATGCCAGGAGCAGCACCAGGCATACCTAAAAATGAGGTGCCAACCTGTGAAACTACTGCACAGGACAACATGCATACTAAGCAGCAGGCTATGGACAGAGATAAGCAATCCCACAACCAATGGATCACATCAAAGCTCTGTTGTCCTGCTAGGTCCAGTCATGAATAGTGGTGGACAATTGAACAACTAACCAGAAGAGGGGCTCCACAAAAATCCCGATCCTCAATGATGGGGGAGTCCAGCATGTCAATGCAAAAGACAAGGCTGAAGCATTTACAGCCATCTTCAGCCAGACATGCCAAGCCATTTCAACCTCTTCCTGAGGCACCCAGCTCCACTGATGCCTGTCTTCCCCCAATTTGATTCACTCCACGTGATATCAAGAAACGGCTGAAGGCACTGGATACAGCAAAGGTTATGGGCCCTGACAAAGTCCCGACTGTAGTGCTGAAGACTTGCATTTCAGAACTAGCTACACCCCTGGCCAAGCTGTTCCAGTACAGCTACAACATTGGCATCTACCCGTACATATGGAAAATGCCCCAGGTCTGTCCTGTCCAACAAAAAGCAAGACAAATCCAATCTGGCTAATTGGCGCCCCATCTCAATCATCAGCAAAGTGATGGAAGGTGTCGTCAACAGTACTATCAAGTGGCACTTACTCAGCAGTAATCTGCTCACCGATGCTAATTTTGGGTTCTGCCAGGGCCACTTGGCTCCAGATGTCATTACATCCTTGGACAAACATAGGCTAAAGAGCTGAATTTCAGAAGTGAGGTGAGAGTGACTACCCTTGACATCAGTGCAGCATTTGACCTGATGTGGCATCGAGGAGCTTTAACAAAATTGAAGTCAATGGAAATCAGGTGGAAAACTTTCCACTGGCTTGAGTCATAACTAGCACAAAGGAAAATGGTTGTGGTTGTTGGAGGCCAATCATCTCAGTCCCAGGATATCGCTACAGGAGTTCCTCAAGGTAGTGTCCTAGGGTAAATCATCAGCTGCTTTATCATTCGTCAATGACCTTTCATCCATCATAACGTCAGAAGTGAGGATGTTTGCTGATAATTGCACAATGTTCCGTACCATTCGTAGCTCCTCAGATAATGAAGCAGTCTGTGCCCAAATGCAGCAAACCTGGACAACAGTCAGGCTTGGACTGATAAATGGCAAGTAACGTTTGTGTCACACTAGTGCCAGGCAATGACCATCTCCAACAAGAAAATCTAACCATTTCCCCTTTACGTTCAATGGCATTACCATCGCTCAATCATCGCTATTGACCAGAAACTGAACTGGACCAGCCACACAAATACTCTAACTACAAGAGCAGGCCGGAGGCTGGATTCTGCAGTGAGTAACTCATCCCTAATTCCACAAAGCCTGTCCACCATCTGCATGGCACAAGTCAGGAGTGTGATGGAATACTCTCCACTTGCCTGGATAAGTGCAGCTCCAACAACACTCAAGGAGCTTGACATCAACCAGGACAAAGCACCCTGCTTGATCGGCATCCCAACCACCGCCTTCAACATTTGCTCCCTCGTTCACCGGCGCACAGTGGCGGCAGTGTGTGCCATCTACAAAGTGCACTGCAGCAATTTGCAAACACTCTTCCGACAGCACCTTCAAAACCCACAACCTCTACCACCTAGAAGATCAAGGGCATCAGATGCATGGGAAAACCACCACCTGCACGTTCCCCTTCAAATCGCACATCATCCTGACTTGGAGCTATATCACCATTCCTTCACTGTCGCTGGTTAAAATCCTGGAATTCCCTCCTGGACAGCACTGTGGGTGTACCTACCGCACACAGAGTGCAGGGGTTCAAGGAGACGGCTCACTACCACCTTCTCGAGAGCAGTGAGGGATGGGCAACAAACTGTTCACATCCCATCGTTGAATGTAAATATATGCTATATACCAGGTGCAAATTAGAGAAATATGTAGGAACAAGGCCATAATAATAGGTGACTTCAATTATCTAAAGATAAACTGGCATAAATGTAGTGGAAGTGCCAGAGAAGGAGTGAAGTTTCTACAATGTGCCCAGGACTGCATTCTAAATGAATACTCCCATTGAAAGGAAGGAGCTAGTGTTGGATCTAGTTTAGGGATTGGTGGTGGGGCAAGTAGGTAACATAAGGGGTGGGAACATCTAGGAATCTCATAATTTAGTTAAATATAAAAACTGAGCAAAGTAAAGGAAATAGTTAAAGGTGAAGACTGGGAAAAGCCACTTCCAATGAGATAAAAGTCCAGATAAATTGGAAAGAAAACTGTGGATAAATGTTAGGAAAAATTTAAACAGGAGATTCTTTCAATGCCAACTAGATATATTCCCACAAGAAGTGGTGGAGAAAAATTGAAGTCTCTTGGATTAGTAGAGAAATTCAAATAAAAATGGGATTTAAATGGCGCATATTAAATCTAGAGCAAATCAAAGAAGGTTACATTGCGACCATGTGGTACAATGTGGGTGGTTCCCATTGTTCAACACCCCACCTGACTGCAGCAACTGTGTTTTGCTATTAGGGTTTAACCTCTTAATGTTTTATTTGTCAAATAAACAGACAGTGGCAGGTTTTCTCATAGATTTAAAAACAGAAATTCAGTTGTTTTTTGATCAATACGCCTTATCCCGAAATTGTCACAACCGCATCCACTCGTGTATTTGTGCGCGCGCGCGCGCACACACACACACACACACACACACACACACACACACACACACACACACACACACACACACGAGACAGAGAGGGGAAAAAGGGGAAAGTGATTTTTAGTGGTGTGGGGAGGGGTCTCGATAAACCTGTTGAATTTTCTTGGAAATCGAGTTCTCTTTGGGTGCAGCCTGAAATGACTATGGATTTCCCTCTTGGTTGAAAATTCAGTTGAAGATGGTGGATCACTTCTAGTTCACTACTGTCTAGTGTAGATGTAGGATTCTACAGGGCACTTGCCTTCTGGTTTGCTGGAAAACAAGCTGCTGGATGTTGCTTTTCTTCTGTCGCTTTCTTTGGAGTCTCTCTCTGCTGTCTGTTTTTAAGGTAAAGCTGTGTTACTTCTTGCCTCTCGTTTAGAGACACTCTGATCTCTTTTCCATGGTGATCGCACAATGGCCCAGAACATGGCTACTTCACACCACCTTTGTTTCAGAAGAAGAGATTCAATTCTGGAATGTTTTAGGATGGGTGTATGATGGGTTCAGTTGACACCTCTTAGCTTTGCAGATTTGCCCTTTGTCCATGGCAGACAGTTTGAATGTACAAAGATCAAGCTTTTTTCTTCAGTGGTCATTTAGGAGTATTGTTCACTTTTTAAAAGGTAAATTTTTTTTAAAGACAGAGTCAGTTTTTATAACTCTTCAGATTTTGTTCATGATTGTTGTATCATCACACTTGTGTGCTTGACAGTTAAGAAAAGAATAAAAATATAAAAGGATGTGAAAAAGATTAAAAAGGGTAAGAGAGATTATAGCAAATGACTGGCAGGTAAATAAGTAATAATGGATTTTATTATACACCTTAAAAGAAAGAGTTGCTAAAACATGTTGCTGATTAGATTTGGGAAAAAAAACATGAAAGAATGGTAGTGATACTAAATGAAGCCTTTGCATTAGTTCTTGCAGAAGCTTGTGGTGGGTCACTGAAAGGATACAAAAAAAGTAGAAGAATTAGGATAACAACAGATGAAGAAGTGGTACTAAAAAAATTGGTAGAACTCAAAATGGAAGACGCAATGAATGGTGAGGTGAGGGGGAATAAGCCAAACTGGAAAAGGTGCATCAAGCAAGAAAAATAGAGAGAAAGTGGAAATAAAATATCAAATGAGAGAAGTAGGAAGGTGAAGAAAGAGTGTATGAATGGAGGGAGGACAGAGCACAAGAAGAGCATGGTTCTTTAGAAGAGAACATAGAAAAGCAAAGCAATTTTTTAAAAAGTGAATGGGTGTGGTGAGGACCTTTTGTGTGGAATAGGATGTGAGTAACTGGCAGCAAGCGGATGCACAGATTCAGTTTACACGATATGTGCTGGAGGAGCTGTGTGACTCATTGGGGCAGGGGCTGTGGTAGGTCCACTATTACAACAAGTAAGTGAATAGGGAAGGAAGCCTGATCTGACCTGAAGTGCTGGATACAGACTAGCTGGCATTGCGGTTCAAATCCTGGCCTCTGACAGACCCAGCTGTAGCAAAAAATACTTGAAGTAAAGTTCTTATTCAAACAGATAAACAATATTCATTGTCAAAATGCATGTACGAGGAGGATAAACTAGACCAGAGGGTTTCTTTTAGTTAAAGTAGTTCAGTGCGTGCTCATTGGTAAATCTTTATCATTTTATAAAAGACCATTTTAATTTTCTAAAAAGGTAGAAGACTGTAAGTTTCAAAATTTGCTGATTGCACAAATGTCATTATTGGGATCCTGGGCTTTATAAATAGAGGTATAAAGTACAAATGCAAGGAAGTTATGAGGGAGCTTTAAAAACACTAGTTCAGCCTCAACTGGAGTATTGTGTCCAATTCTGGGCAAAGCACTTTAGAAAGGATGTGAAGACATTGGTGAGGGTTCCTAAGATTTAGGAGAATGGTTCCAGGAAATGAGGGACTTCAGCTGCATGGATAAATGGGAGAAGCTGGGGCTGTTCTCCTCAGAAGAGAAGGTTGAGATGAAATTTGATAGGTGTTCAAAATAATGACTGGTCTAGACAGAGTAGCTAGAGAGAAACTATTACCATTGGTGACAACCAGAGGACACCAATTTAAGGTGATTGACAAAGGAACCAAACCTGAAAAATGTTTTTACTCAGTGAGTGATTGATTATGATCTAGAATGCACTGCCTGAGAGTGTGGTGGAGACAGATTCAATTGTGGCTTTCAAAAAGGGAACGGATAAGCAGCTGAAGAGAGAGATTGGCAGGGTGGAGGTGTGGGTCTAGCTGAGTTGCTCTTGCAGAAGAGCCGGCACGGACATGACTGGCTGAATGGCCTCCTTCTGTGCTGTTACCATTCTCCGATTCTATGTTCTCAAGATCGCAAGATAACTACTCATGTGGAAGGTCTTTCAGCCCAACTTAATTTATCCATCTGGGGAGATCCTAAAGTCTACCCATTGTATCATTCAGTTGTTTCTTAAATGATTGTAGGGTTTTTTGTCTCCATCTCTATCTGGAAGTCATTTCAGTAGGTTGATTACTTTGTGTCAGAAGAATTTCTTGACGTTCCTAAAATTAGCTTTTACTAGTTTGACCTTTATTTTACTCTTGCCATTTAGTTTAAAGTATTTGCCATTTCCATTCTCTTAATCTTATAAACCTAAGATAACCTCTCCGATACCTACTTCCTTGTCTCAAAAGTCCAAATTACTACTCAAGTCTTTCTTCATTACTCAGACACCTGATACTTGGGATCAGCTTGTGACTGTGCTCTACAATGTCTGTCTTGTTTCCCAGCAACCAAAGCTGGGATGCAGTATTTTCAATTATTTTTATTGATTGCTGTTCTGCATTAGTTGGACATATTTAGCATCAAGTCTACTAAGATTCCTTTCAGTTTAATCCTTAGCTATTTCAGCACCATTCATGGACTGTGTGTCACTGTTGTTCTATCCCATATGCAGCATTTTACATTTGGCTGCATTAAATTTCATCTGGTATTGTTTTGTTCACTTGTGCACTTTGTCTAATTCATTCTGTCGTTTGAGCTGCCTTGGCTGATTCCAGTGCCCTTTTTAGTTTGATATCTACAGATTTGGCCACTTTGCATTGAATTCCTGAATCCACCTGAAATTTCTAACTAATGGAACAAGAAATTTTTCAATTTCGATTAAAGTATACAGTGTTCATTTGCCTAGCCCTAACAGTATGTGGTTTGGCATATACAAACTAATGGAGCCTTGGGATAATTTATAAAACTAAGATAATCAAGTTCATATTTTAATTAAGTCATGACATTGACATGATTTAAACCCTGAGGGCTGGATTTTATGGGCCCCCTGAGGCGGGTTTGGAGACGCGGTGGGGGCACGGAGAATCGTGACGGGGGGGGCGGAGGGTCCGAGGCCTCCCCGTTGCCAAGCAGTCTTATCAGGGCGGGATAGAGTGATGACCGCCTTCCCGTCCAGAGGTCAATTGAGGCCCTTAAGAGGTCTATTAATGGATATTTAAGGGCCTCTTCCCGCCGCTACTGGGATCTTACCAGTGGTAGGGGATGCCCCCGCCATGCGTGGAGGGAGCCTTGTATTACAATGCGCATTCCAGGCTTGGGAGATGGGGGATTCCCTCCTGCGTGGGCAATCTGTGGCCCATGGGGGCCCCTGCCGGGAACAAGTTTACTCCCAGGATCCCCCTCCCCCTGGACTACACGGCCATCCCCCACCTCCCTCGCCAGGCCTTCCAGTTTGGCCCTGGCGACCCCACCTCACTTACCTGAGATCTGGGTTCCAGTGTTGGGTCTGTGTCCAAGGCTTCTGCAGTACCGGCAGTGGCCACTGCTCCCAGTGGCTCTGCGATTAATGCTGAGCTGCAGGCCCTGTGATCGGCCGGCAGTTTTCAGAGACAGGATCCCCGTCTTTCAAGGGACGGGGAACCCAGCTTGGGAAACTTAGACTTAAAAAGACCGAAGGATTGCGCCAGTTTTTGGGGTGGAGTGGGCACGAAAAGGCAGAGGCGGGCTTTCCCCTGCTTTATCGGCCTGGCGCCACAATCCTCGCCTCCAACACAAAATCCTGGTCTGAGATTGATTATAGATTCGTAATTCACTGCCAGGTATTTAGTAAATTTTCTTTTTTTAAAAATGGATATCAGCTGAGGGATGCCAACATTTTGTAATAGGTATAGAACCAGGTTTGAGAGAATGTGCAACTTCGAGATGAGTGTTGCCATTCATGCTGAGATTTTTTTAAATTATTCATTCATGGGATGTGGGTGTTGTTGGCTAGGCCAGCATTTATTGCCCATCCCTAATTGATTGAAGATTTCTAGCATGACGTAAGTCACAGAATTATTCTTTCACAGATTGTAGGATTTTACCATTCTTTAATTTAGGCATTTTTGCATTGAGTTGCCTTTTTAAAATCATTCTTGGGATGTGAGCGTCGCTGGCAAGGCCAGCATTTATTGCCTATCCTTAATAGAGCAGGAATTCCCTGGGCTCTTTAAAAGAATACTGCTTGGAAGGCTTGTTGGACACATTGGGGTACAGTTTCAGCTAGGTTGCACTGGTTTATGCAGCACAGTTTGCTCTAAATTGGCCCAACAAGCACCAAAGAAGGAGAAATTTTAAGCGCAAGTTACATCTCGTGCAAATTGAGTTTCCGCGACCTTTTGTGCTAGTTTAAAAAAGATTGTGCTGATAGCCGGCTCGGCCCACAAAAATGGCCACACCCTAGATTAAAATAATCACCATGGTGAGTTTATGCTTATTGCAGCAGTTTGCAGGCCACTAAGAAAGCTTTTAAAAATTATGCTTTCCTTTCATGCACAAGCGTGCTAATAGATACCTTTTTAATAGCTATTAATAAATATTTAACTTTCTAATAAACTGGTTCTGTGTAGTTTTTTTGAAGTCATTTTAGTTATTTAATATTGGGCTACTCTCGGGTGGTGGACGAGACACTGATTAAAAGTGCTTATTTTTTTTGTGATAAACTCATTTTCAACAGTATTAATAAAACTGCATCAGGTTACCACTTAAATATATCAAGGATTTTTTTCTCAGTGCACAGTTAGAAGGAATGATAACAGCTTGGTTGAAAATGGAAAGGGAAGTGAAAAGGCAGAAGGGTTTAGGGAAGAAATTTCAGAGCAGCGCAGAGTCAGAGGACTAAAGGATGTGAAAGGAGGCTGTAAAGATGTTGGATGTCTCTTAACGGTAGGTATTCTGACCTCTTACCTTCTACTGATCTCATATTTGAGTCTCAACTGCCACATCCTTACATCTTCACTTTTATATTGTGATAGATTTTTGGTGGCCTGCACAAGATAATGAACAGAAAATCTTCGCATTTCTCTAGCTATGGGGTTTACTCTGTCTTCACTCAGGATTTCCTTGGTTTGCAAAAATGGCAGAGTATCAGTAACAACAAACCTTGATATAGACTTCAACTGCCATATGAATCTACTAAAAAACTGGATAAGTTAATTTATATATTAATAGATGTTAGACTTTTTCATTCACAGGATGTGGGCGTCGCTGGCAATGCCTAACTGCCCTTGAAGACTATACAAACACTTTGAAATAAGAAAAAAATTAATTGGTTTTCAGTCTTTAAAACAATTTTTCTAAGTATACATATAGATATTTTATATTCTTACTACAGCTAACTGGCCTGATTTGGACATTTAAATTTCCGCTGATTTCTCTGATTTTGAATATTCTCATAATTAAACATCCTCAAAAAGTTTGCCAGCATTTCATGACTTTGAATAACTGTGAGCTAAACACAAAAGTAGCTGCCAGTCCTGCACATAAGCATACAACTGTTTGAGTTACGTCACTTTGCCACTCTCCTCAAGCAAACTCCTCAAATGACCTGCTTGGTGATTAAAATATACTCAGCTTTTATGTATTTAAGCTTAGGACATGTCTGAATGAAGTTCGTTTTAAACTCCATGTGTATTGTGATTGAATAAATGAATTAAGCAAACCACTACCAAACTAGAGCTAGATGCTTTATTGTTACAGGGCCATAACATTTTGGTAGGAAGAATAGGAGTTCACATGCTCCTTGGAAAATAAGTGTCAAAATGTGGTAGAGGAGCAAAGAGATCTGGGGGTACAGATGCACAGGTCACACTGGTTAATAAGGCCATGACAAAAAAAAACTACCAAAGCACAGGGTTCACATCTAGAGTGATAGAATTGAAAAGCCGAGAGGTTATGTTTATATGAGCTCCCTTCTCATTCTTCTAAACCCTAGTGAATATAGGCCTGTTGATCCAATATCTCCTCGTACGTCAATCCTGCCATCCCAGGAATCAGCCGAGTAAATCATCTTTGCACTTCCTGCGTGACAAGAGCATCCTTCCTCAGATAAGGAGACCAAAACTGCACACAATACCCCAAATGTGGTCTCACCAAGGCCCTGTATAACTGCAGTAAGATAGAATTGTTAATGATAAGAATGTTAGAACTCTCTACCATAAATAGTTGAGGTGACTATCATAGATACAGTTAAGAGGAAGCTAGATAAGCCCATGAGGAAGAAGGGAATGGAGAGATATGCTGGTGGAGTTAGATGACGAGTGGGAGGAAGCTTGTATGGTGCAAAAAAGTCAAAATGGACCTGTGAGACTGAATGGCCTGTTTCTGTGCTGTAAATACTATATATTATAGAATCATAGAAAGTTCACAGCACAGAAAGAGGTCACTTGACCCATCGTGTCTGCGCCGGCTGAAAAACGAGCCACCAAGTCTAATCCCACTTTCCAACCTTTGGTCCGCAGTCACTTCAGGTGCATATCCAGATACCTTTGTGAGAGTCACCTGAGGAGGGGCAGAAGGGCTTCCCCCTTTTTCCTCTCCTTGTTAGACCACGACAGGTTTCATTCTTTCTTAAAGTGGATGTATTGGCCAATTCAGTAGATGTTTGATTGCTTACTTGCTAGGATCATAACAAGACCCACTCGGACAGGTTTTCTTGAGTTTACCAAAGAAAGCGGTGAACTTAATTGTACCTAAACCGAACTAATAAAAATAATAAACTATGCGCCAACTTTCACTCTCTCACACACACACACACACACACACACACACACACACACTAGAGGTTTACATAAACACAAATAGGTTACAGAGTGGGGAAAGGTCAATTGGTTGAGTTAGAATCCATAGAAAAAGCCTGTGGGGTTTGGTGATTCAGCTGGCTTCTAGCTGAATTTGGTGGTCCTGAGGCTTTTGGTTTGAAGTGGTAGATAACTGGTTCGGTGGGTCCCTTGGAGACAGTGATGCGGATGATTTCCTCCAACAGAGTTTCTGATTGTAGTTGGAGTATGCAAAGGTGGTCAGTCAACAAGCAGAGTTTGAAGCTTGTATGCTTGAAATGGTCCAAATTGGGTCTGCACGTCAGAGTCCAGAAGCTTTTCTTTGCTGCTGTAGAGAAACACAGGCTTAAAACCACAGTTGGAGAGGGGCTTGTCACCTGGCAGTCACCCACTGCTTCAAACATGGCAGCAGTGTTTCTCTTCTTGCTTTTAAAAAAAAAAGGTAATTCCCTTAAACTTCCTGGGTCTTGGTTCTTGCTGGGATGAACAGCCATTTCATCTTCATCTCACAGGCCTTGCAATGTAGGATACAGTGTTGCAAATTAGGTGTCCATCCTAAGCTGCCAGCAACGTCATCCTTCAACTGTTCTCTTAAATATTTTCAAAAAAATATAAATTCAGATCTCCAGTCATTGGATTAAAGAAAATTATTATTTAACAAAGCTAGTTGGCATGAGACCTTTTAAATGAGTTGAGGGTTTCTGTCTCTCCTACCCTTACAGGCAGTGAGTTCCATACCCCTAGCATGAAAAAACCCTCCTTCTCCCCTCCACACTTTCTATCAATCACTTTGAATCTATGTTCCCTTAGTCACTGACCTCCAGGCCCCTCACAATTTTGTACATCTCAATCAAATCTCCCCTCAGCCTCCTGTTCCAAGGAAAACAACCCCAGCCTATCCATTCTTTCCTCATAGCTTCATTTTTCCAGTCCCAGCAACATCCTCGTAAATCTCCTCTGTACCCTCTCTAGTGCAATTACGTTCTTTCTGTAATGAGGTGACCAGATCTGCACACAGTGCTCAAGTAGTGGCCTAACCAATGAGTTATACAGTTCACAGAATCACAGAATAATACAGTGCAAAAGAGGCCCATCGACTCTGCACCGATGCATTAAAGACACCTGACCTGTCTACCTAATCCCATTTGCCAGCACTTGGCCTATAGCCTTGAATGTTATGACGTGTCAAGTGCTCAGCCAGGTACTTTTTTTAAAGGATGTGAGGCAACCCGCCTCTACCACCCTCCCAGGCAGTGCATTCCAGACTGTCGCCACCCTCTGGGTAAAAAAGTTCTTCCTCAAATCCCCCTTAAACCTCCTGCCCCTCACCTTAAACTTGTGTCCCCTCGTAACTAACGCTTCAACTAAGGGGAACAGCTGCTCCCTATCCACCCTGTCCACGCCCCTCATAATCTTGTACACCTCGATCACGTCACCCCTGTGGTACGCCACTGGACACTGGCTTCCAGTCACTAAAACAGCCTTTTGTCATCACTCTCTGTCTCCTACAGCTAAGCCAGTTTTGAATCCACCTTATCAAGTTACCTTTATCCCATGTGCATTTGCTTTCTTGATAAGTCTCCCATGTGGGACCTTGTCAAAGGCTTTGCTGAAATCCATGAAAACTACATCAACTGCACTACCCTCATCTACACACCTGGTCACGTGCTCAAAAAATTCAATCAAATTTGTTAGGCATGACCTCCCTCTGACAAAGCCATGCTGACTATTCCTAATCAAATTTTGCCTCTCCAAATGGAGATAGATTCTCTCCTTCAGAATTTTCTCCAATAGTTTCCCTCCCACTGACGTAAGACTCACTGGTCTGTAGTTCCCTGGCTGATCTCTACAACCTTTCTTAAATAGTGGGACCACATTAACCATTCTCCAGTCCTCTGGCACCTCCCCCATGGCAAGAGAGGAATTAAAAAAATTTGGGTCAGAGCCCCTGCAATCTCCACCCTTGCCTCCCACAGCATCCTGGGATGCAAATCGTCCAGACCTGGAGATTTGTCCACTTTTAAGCCTTCCAAAACCTCCAATACCTTGTCACTCCCTATGACAATTTGCTTAAGAACCTCACCGTCTCTCTAAGTTCCATATCTACATCCTCATTCTATTGGGTGAAGACAGATGTGAAGTATTCGTTAAAAACCCTACCAATGTCCTCTGGTTCCACCCACAGATTTCCCCCTTGGTCCCTAATGGATCCTACTCTTTTCCTGGTTATCCTCTTCCCATTGATATACTTATAGAATATCTTGGGATTTTCCCTACTTTTACCAGCCAGAGCTTTCTCATATCCCCTCTTTGCTCTCCTAATTGCTTTCTTAAGCTCCATCCTACACTTTCTGTACTCCACTAATGCTTCCGTTGATTTGCTCTCCTTGTATTTGCTAAAAGCCTCTCTTTTCCTTCTCATCGTACCCTGAATGTTTCTGATCATCCATGGTTCTCTGGGCTTGTTGCTCCTACCTATTACCCTCGAGGAAACATGTTGGGCCTGTACCCTCCCCATTTCCTTTTTGAATGCCCCCCACTGCTGTTCTGTAGATTTCCCGACAAGTAACTCTTTCCAGTCTACCTTGGCCAGATCCTGCCTTATTTTACTAAAATTCGCTCTCCCCCAATCCAAAACCTTTTTTTGCAACTTGTCTATTTTTTTCTCCATAACAAGCTTAAATTGTACCATGATGTGGTCGCTATCACCAAAATGCACCCCCACCAATGCATCAACCGGCTTCATTCCCCAGAATTAGGTCCAGCACTGCACCCTCCCTTGTTGGATCCTCTACATATTGAGCTAAAAAGTTCTCCTGTATACATTTTAAGAACTCCACTCCATCTAAGCCCTTAACACAATGACTATCCCAATTAATGTTGGGAAAGTTGAAATCATCTAATATAATTGCCCTATTATTATTTTTACACACCTCTGTGAATTGCGCACATATTTGCTCCTCAATTTCCCGCTGACTATCTGGGGGTCGATAATAAACACCATTCAATGTGGCTGACCCTTTTTTATTCCTAAATTCTACCCATAAAGCTTCATTTGATGCCCCCTCCAAGATATCATCATTCCTTACTGCAGTAACTGACTCCTTAACTAATATTGCAATGCCCCCTCCTCTTTTATCCCCTCCTCTTTTATCCCCTCCTCTGTCTCGCCTGAAGATTCTATATCCCGGGATATTGAGCTGCCAATCCTGCCTCTCCCTCAACCATGTCTCCGTGATGGCTACTATATCACAAATCCACATGTCAATCCTTGTCCTTAACTCATCCGTTTTACCTGTAATACTCCTGACATCCAAGTAGAGGCCATCCGTTCTGGTCTTACTCCCTTGAAACTTACTTCAGCTGTATTCCCTCTGACTTGTTTGCTTTCCTGTGTTTAGCTGTGTCCCTATTCTGCTAGGAGTCTGCATCCCCTCCCCCTGCCAAATTAGTTTAAACTCCTCCCAACAGCACTAGCAAACCTGCCAGCAAGGATGTTAATCCCCCTGTGGTTCAGATGTAGACTGTCCCGCTTGTACAGGTCCCACCTTCCCCAGAAACGGTCCCAGTGGTCCAGGAATCTAAAACCCTCCCTCCTGCACCAACTCTTAAGCCACGCATTCATCTGTGCTATTCTCCTATTTCTATACTCGCTAGCACGTGGCACTGGGAGTAATCCAGAGATTACAACCCGAGAGGTCCTGCTATTTAGTCTACTACCTAACTCCCTGAATTCTTGATGCAAGACCTCATCCCTCTTTCTACCTATGTCATTGGTACCAACATGTACCATGACCTCTGCCTTATCACCCTCCCCCTTCAGGATGCCCTGCAGCCGTTCAATGACATCCCGGACCCTGGCACCAGGGAGGCAACCATCCTGGAGCCACGTTGATGGCCACAGTAGCGCCTATCTGTTCCCCTGACTATAGAATCCCCTATTACTATTGCTATTCCTCTCTTTCCCGCTTCCTGTGCAGACAGGCTGCTTGTGGTGCCAGAAGCTTGGCTCTGTCCGCACTCCCTGGAGGAACCAGCCTCATCAACCTCCAAAATGGAATACTAATTTGCAAGCAGGACCCCAGCGGACTCCTGAACTACCTGCCTGTTTCTCTTGGACTGCCTGGTGGTCACCCATTCCCTTCCTTCCTCAAGTCCCTTCAGCTGCGGTGTGACCACCTCTCTACACGTGCTATCCACGATGCTCTCAGACTCGCGGATGCTCCACAGTGTTTCCAGCCGCCGTTCCAGCTCTAAAACCCGAGCTTCCAGGAGCTGCAGCTGGACACACTTGCTGCACACATGCTGGTCCCGGGGACTGGAAATGTTCCCGGATTCCCACATGCAGCAAGAGGAGCAAACCACGCTTTAAGCTCTCCTGCCATGACTAAACCCTTTAAATTTAAAACTTAAGACTGTTATAATAAAAGAAAATAAATCAACTAAGTCTTGCTAAAACAATGACTTACAATTCAATCCAGTTTGAAAAATACCCACCAGGACTTACTCACCAGTCAGCTGTGCTCTTTGGAAACTCTCGGCTCACCTCACGGAGGACAGATAGGAAATGAAAGGAGCTCCTCACTCCCTCCTCACTGAACTCCCTCAGTCACAAAACTCCCACTTTAGCATTCTAATGCTGCCGCAAGTCAGCACTCCAGTGCAAACTCCAGTTCCAGCATAACCTCCCTGCTCTTATATTCTATACCTTGGCTAATAAAGGAAAAGATTCCATATGCCTTCTTAACCACCTTATCAATCTGTCCTGCTACCTTCTGGGATCTGTGGGCATTCATTCCAAGGTCCCTCACTTCCTTTGCACCTCTTGGTATTCTCCCATTAATTGCGTATTCCTTTGCCTTGTTTGACCTCCCCAAATGCATCACCTCACACTTCTCCAAGTTGAATTCCATTTGCCACTTTTTTGCCCACCTGACCAGTCCATTGATATCTTGCTGCAGTCTGCAGCTGTTCTCCTCGCTATCAACCACACGGCCAATCTTGGTGTCGTCTGCAAACATCTTGATCATGCTTCCTACATTTACGTCCAAATCATGAATATATAGCACAAAAAGCAGGGGATTTAGAACTGAGCCCTGCGGAAGGCCACTGGAAACAACCTTCCAGTCACAAAAGCACCCATCAGCATTTGCCCTTTGTTTCCTGCCACTGAGACATTTTGTATCCACCTTGCTGCATTTCTGTGGCTCCCATGGGCTTTTTTTTAAAACTAGTCTGCCATGTGGGACCTTGTCAAAAGCCTTATTAAAATTCATGTAAACCATATCAACTGCACTACCCTCATCATTCCTCCTTGTTACTTCCTCAAGAAATTCAATCAAGTTAGTCAGAAATCACCTTCCCTTAACAAATCCATGCTGACTATCCTTGATTGATCCATGCCCTTCTAAGTGACAATTTATTCTGTGTCTCAGAATAGATTCCAATAATTTGTCCACTAGAGAGGTTAGACTGACTCGCCTGTAATTATTCGGTCTATCCCTCGCTCCTCTTTTAAACAAAGGTACCACATTAGCAGTAAAGACGTGCTACCCGAACCAAACCCAATGCGACCCGACGACATGCGTCGGGTTGGGTCAAGTTCTCTTCCGGGCCCAGCTTTCGGGCTCGGGTCAGTTCGGGCCAGACACACACCGTAAGTACTGCTCTGCTGGGAAGTTGAGTTTAGTAAGTGTCAAAAGTTGAAATGCCTACCTGAGCTGGGAGTCTGGGACGTCAAGGAGGGAAACTCTGAGTCTGCGCAGTGAGCAAGTGAGTGTCTCTATGACGTCATCGGGCTCATGCTGCAGCTTCCTGCAGATTCGGAATCGCAAGGTAGGTAAAGTGAACATTCCGGTGGCGGGAAAAGATGACTGGATTCGGGCCGGGTTGGGCTCGGGTCCGATGTGGTTCGGGTCGGGTTTTTTTTTCTGACCTGAGCAGGCCTTTAGTTAACAGTCCTCCAATCCTCCGGCACCACACCTGTATCCAGTGAGGGCTGGAAAATGATGGTCAGAGCATCCGCTATTTTCTCCCTGGCTCCTTTTAACAGCCTGGGGTACATTTCATCTGGCCCTGGTGATTTATCGACTTTCAAGGATGCTAATTCCAGTCTGCCATGTGAGACCTCTGTTTATCACATCCAGTACTTCACATTCCTCCTCCTTAACTACAATATCTGCATCATCCCCACTTTTGTGAAGACATGCAAAATATTCATTAAGAACCATACCAACATCTTCCGCCCCCAAACATAGGTTACCTTTTTGGTCTTTCATGGGCCCTACTCTTTCCTTAGTTATCCTCTTATGATCCTGTAGTGTTTTTTTTTTCCGAGAAGTATGCGGTGTGCCTGGAAAAAGATCAGTACGGCATTAAGGCAACAAACTCCAGGGACTGAGTCAGTGAATGCATTCTTGTTGCTGTCGGATACAGCCAGCTTCAGATTTACATTCTTGTTGCTGTAGGATACAGCCATTTGGAGAACAAGGACAAAGATACAATGTTGCAGATTGATGTTTGAAACTAGCTGAAAAGACTGGCTTTTGAGACACAGTTAACAGAAACAGACTGGACCAGCATGAACGTAACAGAGATTTCTGATAATTTAAACTGAAGGAAGGGAAGTTAGACTGACCATCTTTTATCCCTCAAAAATTCTAAAGCCAAATTGATTCATTAAAAAGTGTTTGCAAGTTGTTAATTGCTGAATTCATCACTGGAGCAGAAAAGCATCACTTCAACTACTGAATTAGACTATGGACTGTTCTACTGTTGAAGAACCATTTTTTTTCCCTCAGCGGACGCTGTGAAGACTTCAACCTTTGACTGTTCTACATTGGAAGATTCCACTTCGGCAGGAGCGTAAATCTGCATGGACACTAATTTTTCCATTTTAAATGTTTATATCTCAGTAGTGTTTAAAAATTTAGTTTTTCTAATTAAACAGTTAATTTGGTGATCTAAAGACACCTGGTTTGGTTAGCCTCATTCAGGAGTTAATAGATAGTACAATTTGGCTAGGTCTTTCTTTAATTTGGAAAGTTTAAAATGAAAAGTTAGGCGATCTGTGGATGTGCAGCACTGAATCAACAGTGCATTTCTCCCACCACAATCAGAATCATATATTTTGATCGGGGGCTTTGTCTTGAGCAGTCAGTCGTAACAGTTCTAATGTATTGGTAAAACATCTTTGGGTTCACCTTGATTTTGCTTGCCAATATTCTTTCATGTCCTCTGCTTTCCTAATTTCCTTTTTGTTTTCACCGTTCCACTTTCTGTACTCCTCTCGGCTTTCCATAGTATTGAGTTCTCGTTGACAGACGTACACTTTCCTTTTCTGCCTTATCTTGCCCTGTAAGCTCCTTGACATCCAGGGGGCTCTAGATTTGGCCATCCCACCCTCTCTGTTTGTGGGAACATGTTTACTCTGAACGCTTTGAATCTCCCCTTTGCCTCCCACTGCTCTACCTTCCAATAGCTGTTTCCAGTTCACTTTCACTAAATTACTCCTCAGTTTAGTAAAATTTGCCTTGCCCCAATTGAGAACTCTAACTCCTGTTCAGCATTGTCCTTTTCCATAATTATGTTAAAGATAACTGAATTATGATCACTACCACCAAAATGCTCTCCCACTGCCACTCTTTCCACTTGCCCAGCTTCATTTCCTAAAATTAAGTCCAAAACTGCACCCTTACAATGTTGCAAAAAATAGCAGAAAGTCTGAGGATTGGGAGTGTTTTAGAAACCAGCAAAGGGCCACCAAAAAGTTGATAAAAAGGGAAAAAATAGAATATGAGTAAACTAGCCAGCAATATAAAAACAAGTTGTAAGAACTTTTATGAGTACATAAAAAGGAAGAGAGTAGTTAAAGTAGACGTTGGTCCCATAGAAGCAGAGACAGGAGAAATCATCATGGTGAATGAGGAAATGGTAGAAGCATTGAACAAATATTTTGTGTCTCTCTTCACAGTAGAAGCCGTAAGTTCCATACCAGAAATAGGCAGTAACCTAGGGGCTAAAAAGAGTGAGGAAATTAAGGATATTGATATCAGTCAAGAAGAATTTTTGGAGAAACATGAGGGACTAAAATCTGACAAGTCCCTAGGACCAGATGGCCTACATACTTGGGTTCTGAAAGAGATAACTGCAGAGATAGTGGATCCACTGGCTATGATTTTCCAGAATTCCTTAGATTCAGGAATGGTCCCATCAGATTGGAAGTTGGCAAATGTTATGCCGCTTTTCAAGAAAGGAGGTAGAGAAAAAATGGGGAACTGCAGGCCGGTTAGCCTAACATCAGTCGTTGGGAAGCTATTATTAAGGAAATCTTAACATTGCACTTGGAAAAGCATAGTATGATCAGAACAAGTCAGCATGGTTTTACTAAAGGGAGATCCTGTTTGACAAATTTATTAGAGTTTTTTGAGGGTGTAACCAGCAGGGTAGATAAAGGGGAACCAGTAGATGTAGTATACCTGGATTTTCAAAAGGTATTCGATAAGGTGCCACATAAAGGATTAATAGGCAAGATAAGGGCCATTGGTGTTGAGGGTAATATATTGGCTTGGATAGAGGATTGGTTAACAGACAGGAAGCAGAGAGTGAGCATGAGTGGGGCATTTTCAAGTTGGCAGGCAGTGAATACTGGGGTGCTCCAAGGATCAGTGTTGGGGCCTCAGCTATTTACACTCTATTAATGACTTGGATGAAGAGACAGAGAGCAATGCATCTAAGTTTGCTGATAATACAAAGCTCGGTGGAAAGGTAAGCTGTGGGGAGGAAATAGAGAGGCTGCAAAGAGATATAGACCGGTTAAGTGAGTGGGCAAGAAGATGGCAAATGGAGTATAATGTAGGGAAGTGTGAAGTTGTTCACTTTGGTCATAAAAATAGAAAAGCAGAATTTTTTTAAAAGGTGTGAAACTGGCAAGTGTTCAGAGAGTTGGGGATACTCATACAAGGGATGCACAAAGTTAACATGCAGGTGCAGCAGGCTATTAGGAAGGCAGATGGCATGTTGGCCTTTATTACAAGAGGATTGGAATACAGGAATAAAGAAGTCTCATTAAAATTGTACAGGGCTTTGGTGAGACCACACCTGGAATACTGTGTACAGTTTTGGTCTCCACTTGTGAGAAAGGATATACTTGCACAGGAGGCAGTGCAGCGAAGATTTTACTAAATTGGTCCTGGGATGCGGGGGTTGTCCTCTGATGAGAGACTGAGTAAATTAGGTCTATATTCTCTGGAGTTTAGAAGAATGAGAGGCAATCTAATTAAGACATACAAGATTCTGAAAGAGCTTGATCGGGTAGAAGCTGAGAGATTGTTCCCACTGGTCATGGAATCTAGAACACTAGAACACTGGAACACAGTCTCAGGATAAGGGGTCAATCATTCAGGACTGAGATGAGAAATTACTTCACTCAAAGGGTTGTGAATCTTTGGAATTCTCTACCCCAGAGGGTTGTGGATGCTCCATCACATTTAAGGCTGGGATAGATTTTTGGTCTCACAGGGAATCGAGGAATATGGGGGAGTGGGCAGGAAAGTGAAATTGAAGCCCAAGATCAGCCATGATCGTATTGAATGGCGGAGCAGGCTCGATGGGCCATATGGTCTACTTTTGCTCCTGTTTCTTGTGTTCTCTCTTGTTGGACTTTGGCTACATACTAGCCAAAAATGTTCTCCTGAATGCAACTCAAAAATTCTGTTCCCTCCATTCCTTACACACTAAAACTCTCTTCTTTCTTCTTCTTTGGCCTCCTTATCTCGAGAGACAATGGGTAAGTGCCTGGAGGTGGTCAGTGGTGTGTGGAGCAGTGCCTGGAGTGGCTATAAAGGCCAATTCTAGAGTGACAGGCTCTTCCACAGGTGCTACAGAAAAATTTGTTTGTCGGGGCTGTTACACAGTTGGCTCTCCCCTTGAGCCTCTGTCTTTTTTCCTGCCAACTGCTAAGTCTCTTCGACTCGCCACACTTTAGCCCCGCCTTTATGGCTGCCCGCCAGCTCTGGCGAACGCTGGCAACTGACTCCCACGACTTGTGATCAATGTCACAGGACTTCATGTCGCGTTTGCAGGCGTCTTTAAAGCGGAGACATGGACGGCTGGTGGGTCTGACGCCAGTGGCGAGCTCGCTATACAATGTGTCTTTGGGGATCCTGCCATCTTCCATGCGGCTCACATGGCCAAGCCATCTCAAGCGCCGCTGACTCAGTAGTGTGTATAAGCTGGGGATGTTGGCCGCCTCGATGACTTCTGTGTTGGAGATACGGTCCTGCCACCTGATGCCAAGTATTCTCCGGAGGCAGCGAAGATGGAATGAATTGAGACGTCGCTCTTGGCTGGCATACGTTGTCCAGACCTCGCTGCCATAGAGCAAGGTACTGAGGACACAGGCTTGATACACTCGGACTTTTGTGTTCCGTGTCAGTGCGCCATTTTGCCACACTCTCTTGGCCACACTAAAACTATCCCAGTTGATATTGGGGTAGTTAAAATCTCCTACTATTATTGCCCTATTGTTTTTGCACTTCTCAGAGATTTGCTTACATATTTGCTCTTCTTTCTCCCTCTGACTGGGAGTCTGTAGTACACTCCCAGCAGTGTGACTGCCCCTTTTTTGTTCCTTAGCTTAATCCATATGGCCTCATTTGATGATCCTTCAAGCATATCATCCCTCCTTTTTTATCCCCCTCTCTATCATGTCTGAAAATCCTGTAACCAGGAGCGTTGAGCACCCATTCTAGTCCCTGCTTAAACCATGTTTCTGTAATAGCTATGATATCATACTGTCACGTGTCTATCTGTGCCGTTAACTCGTCTGCTTTATTTGCTATACTCCTTGCATTGAAGTAGATACCCTTGAGCACGGCCAAACTCTTTTTTTATTTTCTAACCTTTGTTTCCTCTGCCTTCTAGACTCATCCACTAATTTTCTGCCTTCCATTTTCATTTCTGATTTTGCCTCAACTGAATCTACTCTCAGGTCCCCACCCCCTGCCAAACTAGTTTAAACCCTTCGCAACAGCACTAGCAAAACGTCCTGCAAGGAACTCAGTCTCAGCTCTCTTCAAGTGCAACCCGTCTGACCTGTACAAGTCCCATCTCCCCCAGAGCCTGTCCCAAGAATCTAAAGCCTTCCCTCCTGCACCAACTTTCCAGCCGCGCATTCACCTGACCTATCCTCTTATTCCTGTACTCGCTGGCGCTGGGAGTAATCTGGAGATTACTACTTTTGAGGTCCTTTTGCTAATTTTCTACCTAGCTCCCCAAATTCTGACTGCAGGACCACATCTGTCTTTCTACCTATGTAGGTTCAAATGTGGACCACGACTGCTGGCTGTTCATCCTCCCCGCTCAGGATCCTCTTAGTGACATTCTTGACCCTGGCACCAGGTAGGCAACACACCATTCTGGGCTCACATTTGCAGCTGCAGAAATGCCTATCTGCTCCCCTAACTATGGAATCACCTGTCACTATGGCTCTTCCAGTCTTCTTTGTAGCCCCCTATGCAGCTGAGCCACCCATGGTGCCATGGACTTGTCTCTGGCTGCACTCCCCAGATGAATCATCACTCTCATCAGTATTTAGAACTGAAGACCGGTTGGAGAGTGAGACACATTCAGGGAACTCCTGTACTACCTGCCTGGTCCTTTTTGGCTGCCTGGTGGTCCCAATTCCCCCTCTCCCTGCATACTCTTAAGCTGCAGGGTGACCGCATTTATAAATGTGGCAGAAGTGAGGTGGATGGGTGCAAAGCCATAGTGGCATTTGAAGATATGTTGGGGGCATGGAGTGATGTAGATTGTTGTTGGTTAGCGAGGGCAGAAGTGATGGACAAAGAGGTCAGACTGCAGGCCGGCCTTTGAACATGTTGGAGGATGGGGGCTGAGAGAGAGCAATGAACACTGAAGAAATTGAATCTGGCAATGTCTTAAGTATGCTGTAGGAAAAAAAGCATATAAAGTCATGTTTGAACCTACACCCTGCCACACTGGTGAAACCTATTCTTACCCCCAAACATTTGGCTGTCCTGATCTGCAGGACTTTGATATATATTTAATGTACTTTTTTTCAAAATTGGCATTTGAAGCACTTTACATGTTCTGCTTTAAGCATTTTATTTGATTGATGTTGACATTTAAGGTGATGACATCTTCACATTTTCAGGTAATGACATGTTTGCCATCATTGTGCAATTAATGAAAAGCTGCACCAATTTGCCTTTTGAAATTCTGCACTAACAATGTATAGTGTACAGAAGGGTAAATCTAAAATATTTTAATGTGTTGGTCATCATGGAAATGTAGAAGAACAGTAATACTGTGATCTGTTAAACTCACTGTACAATACTTGATGCTTTGGAAATTGGGGTTATAGTTCATTAAATTATCTTTTCAGAAACATTACTGTTGTGCTAAATAAGTATATGCTACAAAAGTTTCAAAAATGTAGTAATTTTTTTTTGCCCCTTTAGCTGGCTAGTTCAAGAAAACTTTAAACTTCAACAGACTAAATAGGTTATTACTAATCACTGCAGAGGGTGCGAATGCTTGCAGGATGCTGTCAGGAAGAGGATATATTCAGTGAAGGGAAATGGTGACCAAATGTGGTTTCCTGAAATACATTTTGTGGTTTACGTGTTTACGGTGAGAAATGTTGCCTATGTACTATTGATCTTATAAATTCAAGGGAAGATTTCTAGTTCAGGATCCTGCCATTATAGTGATTAAAATTATGTCAATAACCCAACAGCTTGACTATTGGGTCACAGCAGTCACAAATTATTGCCGATTCAGAGCTGTTCCTCAGAGGGAGGTGGGGAGAACAGAGAAGGGAGGCTGTACATTCGAGCTGATGTAAGCTTAGTATTGTTTTAATGGATACTGTCTTTTATTAAAGCTAGTTTTATCATGTTGGTGCTGTGGGTCTACTTGTCTGGCAGCTTTAGAAAATCTGGCAAGTTAACTTTTGTACTGCTGCTAGCTGCACGAAACCCATTTAAGAGTTGGTAGCACGAGTGAGGTATTATGTGCAACATAAAAACATCTATAGTGTAGGTTGAAAGGACTAGCCATGACTGTTCCAGCTTCTATGTGGCTGTAATTGAGACTAAAAACAGTTCAATTCCTGTCTGAGAACTTAACACCTTCATTAAATTAGAACAGCATGGTGAGTGCATCCGTAGAATATAAAAATGGACTTTGCAAGTTGAGTTTAAAGCTACATTAGTTTAGGGAGCATGGGGGAGAAAGAAAAGATTAATGCAATGCTATTTAATAATTGTACTGTGTGGAGCTCTCAGTTGTTCATATGTTAGCCTGCACTAAGTCCCGCTCACACATCACTCTTGTGTTTGCTAACTTGCATTTAATTTCCAGTCCCCCAATATCTCACTTAAAATTCTCATCCTTATGTTTAACTCTCTTCCTGGCCTTGCCCCAGCTTATAACTGTAACCTCTTCCAGCCCTACAAATTCCAACACCCCCCCCCCCCCCCCCCCTCTCCCCGCCACCACCCCTAAACCATCCCAGAACTTGCTCTGATTATGGCTTCTTACATCTATATTCCATCAGTGGCAACTGTACCATCAACCAAGCTCTGAATTCACTTCCTAATCTCTCCCCTTCCTCACCTCCGTTTTCTCATTTAATACCATCCTTAAAAAAAACACTTTGACCATGCTTTTTACCACCCCTCCTCATGTCTGTGCCCTGGCATCATTTTTTTTGTTTTATGTTCTTGGGGAGGTTTTCTACATTAAAAGAACTATATAAATGCAAATATTTGTTGGTAAATGTGCATGAAACACTTCAGAGCATTGTCAAAAGTGTCGTATTCAGAGGAGATGTTAAATTGAGTCCCTGTTTGCTTACTTAGGTAAATGTAAAAGAAATCTCAGCAATTATTGAAGAAAACAGCGAGTTCTGATATTCTGGCTAAAGTTCCTCTCTCAGCCAACACCCCAGAAACAAAATATGGGGGTATGGTATCATGCTCGTTATATTACTGGACTAGTAATCCAAAGGCATGGACTGTTGATCCGGACACATGAGTTCAAGTCCCACCATGGCAGCTGGGGAATTTAAATGCAATTAATTAAATCTGGAATTGAAAAAAAACTAGTATCAATAATAGATTGGCATTTTAAAAAACCATCTGGTTCACTAATGCCCTTTATTTATTTATTTATTTTTTATTTAGAGATACAGCACTGAAACAGGCCCTTCGGCCCACCAAGTCTGTGCCGACCATCAACCAACCATTTACACTAATCTTACATTAATCCCATACCCTCTCACATCCCCACCCCTCAATTCCCCTACCACCTACCTATACTAGGGGCAATTTATAATGGCCAATTTACCTATCAACCTTCAAGTCTTTGGCTGTGGGAGGAAACCGGAGCACCCGGCGGAAACCCACGTGGTCACAGGGAGAACTTGCAAACTCTGCACAGGCAGTACCCGGAATTGAACCCGGGTCGCTGGAGCTGTGAGGCTGCGGTGCTAGCCACTGTGCCGCAAGGGAAGGAAATTTGTGTCCTTACCTAGTCTGGCCTATATGTGCCTCCAGACCTACGGCAATGTGGTTGAGTCTCAACTGCCATCTGAAATGCCCTAGCAAGCCATACAGTTGTATTCAAGAAGGCGGGTCACCACCACCTTCTCAAGGGCAATTAGGTTTGGACAATAAATGGCAGCCTTATCAGCGACTCCCATGTTCTGTGAATGAATAATGAAAAGATTATCTGGTTCATTTGTTTGTGGAACTTTGCTATATGCAAAATGGCTGCCACATTTTCCAACATAACAGTGACTGCACTTCAAAATTCATTGGCTGGTTGAAAAGCGCTTTGGGCCTCCTGACCATTTGTTTTTTTTTTGTGTATGTGTGTTTGTTTGAGATCAGGACCAATATGAGTAAGGAAATAGCGATGCACAGACCTTCAGGCCTGTGCAGAAAAATAGAAGCATGTTTTATGTATATATTCAGAAGAAATTCCAAAGATAAATAGAGCATTTCTTTTTAAAAAAAAAAGACTCTGAAATACATTTATTTGTTCAGTCGTAGGTATTGGGCTTTTTTATAATTATATATGCAGTAGCCTCTCAAGGATCCAGCTTGAGACAGTGGCCATATTGGCAGAGGGTGCAGTTTTTCAGAAGAGATGTTAAACAGAGGCAGTCTGTTTGTTCAGATGGATGTAAAAAATCTCCATGGCACTATTTGAAAAGGAGCAAGAAAGTTCTTCCACTGTCTGATCAAAATTCTTCCTTCAACCTGCCCCACCAATACAAGTTATTTGGTCATTTATTTCATTCCAGTTTGAGAGACCTTGCTGTGCGCAAATTGGGTGCTGTGTTTGCCCACATAACAACAATTTCAAATGTAATTGAGTTTTTTGAGTAGACCTGAAGGCATGAAAGGTGCCACATAAATGCAAGTTCTTACTTGGGACAGGATTCATGGTGGATTTTATCTGCCAATTTATGAAACTGTTATTGTACAAAAAAGGTGGGATCACAAACTCAAGGAAATTGAAGATACAATAAGCCAAATTTGATATCCTTTCTGTATCTAATGAGGTGAGATCATGTACAGGAACTGTTAACATAAGCAGATGATGCATAACCCACTATACATCAGCTATGTGTACATATTTGGCTTGGGTAAAAGCAAATGACTGTTGTGTACAGTAATTTTCTTTTGACGTTAAGTTCTTGCAACAATTCAAGGAGTTAACTGTTTCTATGTACAGAAGGAACACCCCTGGATGCACACTTCCTCTGCACAGAGAGTTCTTTCTATCAGACTGGCTTCCTAAATGTGGCCAGCTGCTGTCAACATAAGAGGGAATTGAATGTCTGAAAGTGCTTGGTTGTTCCTTCCTGCTCACCAAATGACTGTATTGGCTTGGTTGACCACTCATTGAGTCACAGATTGATTAAATGGTTTTTAAGATCCATGTGCTTCCTTTGCGGAAATTGCCACGAAGAGTTTGCCCTTGAGGTCCTTTCTGTGTCATGTATTGTTTTACACAATGGCAGTATAGTTGTCTTGTACCTACTCTGTGTTGTAGTTTACTCCCTCTCTGAGGCCCAGTGTCATTCATGAGCAGCAGTGCAGCTTTCAGGAGCTGTATCCACAATATTCATATTTTCATGCAAATCATTTGTGCAACTTATGCTTAGCACATAATACTTGAGAACTAATCTTTATTGCAAAGCACTTAAGTAGAAGTGTTGCATATGGTGTGCAAGATCTTGAATCTCCCACACAATTTACAGCTCTTCCATATGCTCACACCACGTTATCCTCCCTGAGTGCACATTCTATAATGGAATTAAAATTAAACTCCAAAGATTCAGGACTAATGCATTTAACTTTCTGGTCAGTGATGCAAGCGCAGGAAGATAATTACTCCAAAATGAATTTGTTCACTAGGGAAACTGCTAATGAATTTTGTCTGATGTGTATTTATTTATTGGCTATAAAATAAAAGGTATAATAGTAGTTCTTTCCATTTCTCTCTACCTCTGTTTGTACTAAACTAACAATGGAGGGTCAGAGAGATTTATTGGTCCATGTACAGAAATCACTAAAAGCTAAGTAGACAAGTGCAAAAAATAATTTAAAAGGCTAACGGAATGTTTGCTACTATCTCAAGTGGGCTCTAATACTGGGGGAGAGGGGGTGCGGAGGGGGGAAGGTTATGCTACAGTTGTATAAAGCTCCAGGTTAGAATACATCTGGAGTACTACATTTATCTCTGGGCACTGCAGCTCGGAAGAATATATTGTCCTTGGAAGGGGTGCAGTGCAGATTCACCAGAAAAATAATGGGGCTAAATGGGTTAAATTATTAGACATTTTAGCAGATAACCAGTAAACAGTAACCAAGGAAGTACACACAGCAATCAAAAGTACTTGCACACTGCTTTTGTATTGACCACTTTACCAACAAACAGACAAAAAGGTTAAAGTACACGTGCATGGGCCATACGAATGAGTATTGAGATCACGTGCCTGACAATGGCGCTTCCCATTTTTTAAATTGACTAATCAAGCATACGGTTAGCCGCATCTGAATTCCCACATAGCTAATGGTTAATCTATTAGGCAATGTACGTTCGACTTTGAGGCTGTAGAGGGACATAACCTCACCGTAGCAGCGTAATAAAACATTATGCATTACTGTGTATAACACCTGTCATTATAAATAGCATATCGTCTAATGTTCTGTTTTTAAAAAAAAAAAGTTAATTCAGGGCAGCCCAAATTGACATTTATTTCTTTTAATGTTAGCTGTTGAGGCTTGAGGGGAAATTGGCCTTAATTTATAATGGTGATAACACATTCAGTTCTGTTAAATTACATTTTTGCTTTGAGGTAATAGCTTCAGCCTTTGGAAAAATATTTGTCTCTTTCTGGATGTCAAGAAGTTAGTACATGTGATCCAAAACAAATTATGTTGGTAACATGAAAATAATTTTGGTAACTGAATGTTCAGTAGCCCATTTACATAAATGATTGCTATTATTTTGTTTTTAAAATATAATCTACCCAAGTATGTCTCTGTCTAATCAGTAGAAGTTCTATTTTAAAAAAACATTTTGTAATGGAGGGATCAGAAGAGACACATTTGAGAAGCAAAGCAAGATAATACATAACAATGTTTTGGGGGGAAAAAACCACAATACACTTTTTTTGTAAAGAAACCACTGCCAAGATATAAATCAAGGAATTTTAAAAGTTCTGTTAGCTTTTAGTGTGTTGCATTTCTGGCAAGTGCGTAGTTGACATTTCTTCATAGACTGGAACATGCAATCTTTTACATCCACCTCAGAGGGCAGACAGGTCTGAAGAATGGCATTTCCAACGGGTCTCCCTCAGTACTAAACTGAAGTATCAGCTTAGATTATGTACTCAAGTCTCTGGAGTGGGTCTTGAACCCACAACATTCTGACTCGGATTATGCCACTGAGCTAAGCCTGATTCCTTTACATGAACCGTATAATACAAAAGTGCCTCTGAAGCATTTAGGGCTACTACTAATTCTCTTTCCCCTCAGTGACAAAAATACTCTTCTGTTATGAGTTTAATTCTTGTGACTTCTGATCAGCTTGTCATCCTTTAGATACTTCCAAACTGCTCTTGACGAATAGAGTACTGATGTTACAGATGGATGATGCTGTTCAATTGTCAAGTTAATACTTCAGTAGTTTTACATACCATTTCATAGAATACTTTGGAAAATACAGTAATATCAGTATTACTTACTGACTTTTTGTTGAGGGCTATAATCAAAGTATTATTTCGCTTGAGGTGCATTCTCACAAAGATCAAATGTGCTGCAGAGTGTTGACCATAAATCTGTGCCATGATCTCCATGTGATGTTTTTCTAATCTTAACTGGGCTATTATGATTTTTCTTTCTCTCTACCAAGCTTTCTCACTTTCTACCTGGTTTTCTATATTTTTTCTTTCTCTTTTTCTTCTCTCCTTACTTAGTGAATAAACCTCACTGTGAAAATTAATACTCAATTGCTGGAGTGCTCAAACCATAACAGTAGTGAATGGAACGGGCTTGGTAAAGAATGAGGGGTGCAGAAAAAATAAGAGTAGTGAATTTTTATAAAGTTTGGGGTCACAAGCAATTGGCTTGTGGTGCGGTCTATTTGCCTGATTAAATGCCACTGGTGGCGGTAGGGTGGCAACTTACCAATTCATCAGTTTACGGATCAGTGGGGACTGGCGGTGGGAGGTGGGGTTCTGCAGCGTGGAGAATTGAGAGTGTGAAAGGAGACGATTGTTGTGAGTAGTGACAACAGTTCTGGAGGCAATGGGGTGGTGGAACATTGGGTTGCCAGCACCTTTATTGAAAAGTTCAGTTGCGTGGGGTGGGGAGGAGGAGGAGGAGTGTTAGCGGGGAAGGATATTGGACAACAGTCTGAAACTGCAGCAGGCTTCTTAGTACAATATACAATTTGCTCCAGATCCTTGATTAAGAGGCTAGAAGCTTCATTTTTAGTGAAGAATAAAATTTATTATAAGTATTTACATTTCATTACATTGCTCCACTTTGAGAAAAATTTGCTGTCAGCCAGATAAGGACTAATCGATTTCTGGGCTTCAATCCAGTAGCTTTGTAATGGAGCTGGAAGGTGGCAGAACTAATGTTATATGACAGGATTTATTTTAGCACTGTAAAGAGCAATCAACAGGAGCAACTTCAGACATAATGGGTACTGCAGGGGAATATTGACACATTTACAATGAGTTTTCCCATTGATAAAGCCTGAAATAGGAACGTCCAAAGCCTGGAATGTTGTGAGCCACTCAGCAGTTTTAGCAAATAAATTGTCAGTAGATTTTCTGTGGCACTACTAGCAAGTCAACAAATACTCTTTTTCATGACATTGGGGGTATTAAGGCATATTTAGACATATAACATCAGGACCATTGATTTAGTGATAGAACACTATTAAAAATATCAATTCAATTTCTTTCAACTGGTGCATTGGCTGTTAAACTCCCCAACTCTAACCATTATTCTATGAAACTGAAAATGGCCTTTATTAATCTTATATACCATACCATTTAAAAGCTGAAAAAACAACAAGTTGGTACGTGAGATGCAGCAGTTAGTTGAAGGGTAAGTATTGTCTAAAGGGGGAGTAGGGTTTTACTGCATTTAGGGAAGTCCTAGTAGACCTTACTAGCATTAGGGAATACTTCTGGAGTTTTGGCAGTATAGGGATGGGGTTCCGGATGTTTCACAATACTGCAGTGAGGCTGTCAATATGGAGTGGTCTTATAACTTAGAATTGTTGTGGTTTGGGAACCTGGGGTTTAGCAGCCCTGATGGAAAGTGGACCTGGTTTGACTCACTGGTGGACTTCTGATGTTGGATGGCATTTGGGGAAGGGAAAGATCATGGGCCTGCTGGCGCTGAGAGGGGTGGACAGTGGGGGAAGGAGGAAGAGGAATGCCATGACTGTCAGTGCCCTCCATCACTTTGTAAGATATTTCTCAAAGATTGAATATGTTTTCTCCTTTTATATGAGGTCTTGTTTTTTTCTCTCTTTTCTTCTTTCTTGCTCCTTTCTCAAATATAGCTGGTAGTAATTAGAATGTTTAACATTTCCTACTTCAATAAAACAGTTTATAATCGGAGGATAATTTGCTTCAAAATTCAACTAATTTGTGTTTTTTTTTAATGAATTCAGGTTTGTAATCTTCACAGTCTGTCATTTTTACACATACAAGCTCTCTGCCAACACAATCAACTTTATCTGAATAAAGCTTTTCAAATTTGTCTTAACCTTTCTGAAAATAATTTTGAACAATAACAGCGCAAACTGCTAGAAGCTGATGAAAAATATTCCAGCTGTTTGCTGAATAAATGTCAAAGAAGCAGCCTGGAAAATTGGTTATGATGCGCATGCTCAAGCTGTACTTAACTTCCATTAATAAAGCGTCAGCTCTGGACAAATCTATTCAGTCCAATCCCAGACTGAAACATTCAAGTGAAAACATTAGTGGGACATTGAAGGACACAAAAGACAGTTTAATGGATAAATTAAATTCATATTAAAAAAGACAGCAAATATGCTTTGCTTCTCAATGACTGAAGAGTAACTAAACAGAGGGCACAGATTTACCATGAATGGCAGAAGAACCAGGGTGGTATGAGGAAAGTCTTGTTTACGCAACGAGTAGTTAGGATTTGGAATGCACTGCCTGAGGGTCATGGCAATAGATTCAGTAGTTAAATTTCAAAAGGGTATTGGATAGATACTCGAGGAGAAAAAATGTCGGATATGGGGAAAGTACCAGGGAAAGGAATGCTCTTTGAAAGAGCTGACACAGACTCGATGGACCAGTGGCCACCTTCTTTGCTGTAGTATTCTGTGAATATATGAAATTCATCATAAATGTGTTAATTTTTGGAAGAGCATTTGAGCGTGAGTTGTGTGACTACTTAGAGGACAAATAGTTAAGAAATTAAATATGGATGCTGCCCTTCAATAGGTTTGAATAGGCCAATGATTTATTAGCAGTTATAAAAGTTATGTTTGTTTACACAATTTTGTTCCTTTATAGGTTGCAGTAGTGAAAATGAAGAACACTGAACGTGTTTATGCTATGAAAATACTCAATAAATGGGAGATGCTGAAACGTGCTGAGGTAAGAATGAATTTAATGTATGTTTCAGTGTATTCTCGTAATCCGATTTTACATTATGGAATAAATCACTTTGCATTTAGGTTCAGCAAATTATGCTTCAAGTTTCCAGTGAAACTGTGTCATGATATCACCTTTACAGTTGAATCTTATACTATTGATTCCACCACTAATTGTATACATTTCTTCTCTTTTAAGTTTCTTTTTCTTTTTCTTAGACAAGAAATTTAGGTTGAAAAATTGTTTCTAGGACTTTATTTTATGTGGCATGAGTGCAATTGGAATTCACTCTCACTTCCTCAGCACAATGGCTTTTCAAAATAAATGTTTGACTGTTTATTGATTAAACCAGTTTGTGGTTACAAATCCTATTGTTGTATAAGAACTTGAAACTGGCTAAACCTGGAATATCTAAAATTTCTGTAGCTGTTCTGATATTTTTATATGGTTGTATTAAGCAAGCCAGCATATTTAGGTATAGGAGCTTGATTTAACTAGAAGGATTACATTCACAATATGAATCATTGGAACTATGTAAAATAGCAATTGTGTGCATGCCCCAATAGGGACCAGAGTGTATATTTTTGAATTTTAATAAAGGGAATTTGCATAAACCATGTAGAGCCGGTGGGGAATAAATGTTACTGCATTTTCTTTATACTTGCCGTTGTGCTGGTGTGTTAGAAAGGAAACTTATGGCATTTCCTAACTTTGGTGACATGTTAGACCTGATTTGTCATCCAAACACACAGATTAAGGATTTTATGGAGGAAAGAAAATATAAAAATGTTGGCAAAATAAGAATTGACCTTTTTCTAAAATGAAATATGACAAGTACTTCAAGGCATCTGCTCAGAAATATCTAAATATATACAGTAAACTCATCTTGGTAAAAAGTAACATTTTGTGACATGTGATGTACATTCACAGTTCTTTCCATGAATTCTGTTTGCAAATGCAGCGTTTTAACAAGAAAGAAATTGCACAGTGCAATCCTTAATTTAGTCTCTCAAGACTGGTTGACATATGTTGCCTTTTCCTGTACTAGCCTACTTGACTCTTGGGTTAATATAGTGAAATATCCCCTAAAATTAATGCTCAGTGACCTACAATTCCCACTCTGCCATCGGCAACTCTATGGCAGATCTGCGAAAAGGGGGCAGAAAGCTACTCGGGTATGTACTCCAACATAGAACAGTATAGCACAGTACAGGCCCTTCGGCCCACGATGTTGTGCCGAACCTTTAACCTACTCTAGGATCAAACTACCTACATATCATCCATGTACCTAATAGATGTAATTGTTCATTTTACTGAGCTCTTTCTTGGGGCTAGAGGTGATGTGTGAAGCATGCTGTAAATAAGAGAAAAAGATAAATTCACAGACTTCCAAAACAGGTGACAGAGGCCTCCCTGCTGATCTCCGTCACTTGTTTTGGATGTCTGGCCTTTTCCTGCGGGGGTGGGGGGGGGCGTAATGACTGCTCTCACTCTTGTTTGAGTACACCCATCTACATGTGGACACGTACTTGGTAATTTGATGCATTTGGCCATGCAGAGCTGGCCCCTATCCAAGCTTAGTCCAGTATGGTCAAAACCTTGGTTGAGCTTCATTGTTGAAAGTGGTTAGTAGAGGAGATCACAGGAACTTACAAGGGCAGCTGGGGTATACTTTCATTGGGCAAGATGTATGGTCATATTTAATGTTTTACTGGATAAAACCTGTATCTGCTTTTAAACTAATTTATGGATTGGAATGAGAATATCTTCAGAAAGTGCTGTACAAGAGATTGTAGTGGCAGAATTACAGAATCTGTGTGCAGATTTTTACCATCACTAATTGGGCAACCATTGAATTGAAGTACGGTTCAGTCATATTTTAAAATGTTTTTATCAAATAATGGAAATCTTTAAAAGTACAAGTTTTCCGGGACTCACTGGTTTGCTACTTGTAGATCAAAATTGAGGCATCATGCAGATTTAAAGTGTTTCAGAATTTGTAAACCACTTTCAGTTTTATCCAGAAATTTTCTGTGATACATGCGACTCTTTAAACAACATAAACCTTTCTTCAGTAGTTTAGTTATCTAAATCCTAACTTTTCTGAATTAATTTGAGAACTTTAGTCTTCCTACTCGGGCCTCCTGTGAATTCTCCCTTTCTCCTTTACTGGTAGAGCTTTCAGTTTTCATCACCCTGCACTCTGAAGGAAAAATAACAGGGAGGGAGAGGAATTCGCAGCCTGTAAGCACATGTTGCCACAGAATTGAATTCTTTCCCCAAAATCAGCAACTTCACTTTAGTTCCTCAACTTATATTGGTTTCATTTGAAAATGAATGTAACCTCTGCCTTAAAAGGTTCAGCAGTGTACTCTCCTAACAATTCATTCGGTTGCTCCTTATTTCAGGCAGTTTTATGGTTTTCCTACTTTAAAGATAAAATATTTGCAAAATGAACTAGTGTCAACATTTTAGTTATATTAGGATTCTGAACCATTGCCGTGTTCTACAACCAAGAGCAACAATTTTCCTCTGATGCCTGATATCAGGGTATAATGAAGCCACTGTTTTAGTTTTGATTGCACACCTTCATTTCAATTACCGTTTTTGTTGCCAGCCTGATGGTTGGTGGTAAGTATGCCAGATTGCACCCCATTAGCTAACAAATATATTCAATAATAGCCCCAATGAAAGGAAGCATGGTCTATGCAGCATATGTGAAATCCTGAAATTGACTCAAAATTGAGCTTTTATGTTTTTAATTTTTAAATTGTGAAGTGTTGATTATGAGCTAAGTTTTCTTCAGTTTACTAAACACTTTAGTTGTCTGACACATGGATTTCCTGGTCATACACAGTGGTGCAGTGGTTAGCACCGCAGCCTCACAGCTCCAGCGACCCGGGTTCAATTCTGGGTACTGTCTGTGCGGAGTTTGCAAGTTCTCCCTGTGTCTGTGTGGGTTTTCGCCGGGTGCTCCGGTTTCCTCCCACAGCCAAAGACTTGAAGGTTGATAGGTAAATTGGCCAATATAAAATTGCCCCTAGTGTAGGTAGGTGATAGGGGAATGTAGGGACAGGTGGGGATGTGGTAGGGATATGGGATTAGTGTAGGATTAGTATAAATGAGTGGTTGATGGCTGGCACAGACTCGGTGGGCCGAAGGGCCTGTTTCAGTGCTGTATAAATAAATACCAGTGGTCCAGTCCGATTGAGTGCAAGCCAAACCTTGGAAGTAATGTGGGAAATAATGCAACCTCATTAAATATACACAATCAAGCTTATAAAACACTTCCTTATGTATAGACGGCTTGTTTTCGTGAAGAAAGGAATGTTCTGGTGAATGGTGATTGCCAGTGGATTACTACATTACACTATGCCTTCCAAGATGATAACTACTTGGTAAGTCTGCTTTCACTTACATTTCTAAAGTTACCTAACAGTAAACAAAAAGATAACATGGGTGTTCGTTCCAGAGAAAACAGCATCTCAAGTTGTTAAATCACTGAATTTTTGTTAGTGGCAATCATTTACTTGTGATTAGTTCTTGATTAGCAATCAAATATATTAAAAGTTAGAACATGTGTACTGTCTTATTAATTGCTTTTTTGTGTATTTTCAGTATCTAGTTATGGACTACTATGTGGGTGGGGATCTGCTGACATTGCTCAGCAAGTTTGAAGACAGACTTCCAGAAGAAATGTCCAAATTTTACATAGCAGAAATGGTGTTAGCTATTGACTCCATACACCAGTTGCATTATGTACACAGGTATTTGTATGTTTTTATGAGCATCCTATATTGCTACAGAGAGATGATGTGGACTTTTTGCCTATTTTGCCTTCTCCTATTTCTACCCTCTTTTTTTTTTTTCCTTATCCCGAAGCTGTTGGCTCCTTGCTGGGGTATGGTTACTCAGGTGATATGGACTTGCCAGAAGCTCACCCAAGTGGCTGTTGTTCATGTGTGAGCCTTGATGGTGAGTGTTGGCAGGCAATTTAATGTTAGGGCTTCTCCGCTAACTAAATTTTGCTCATGCCTGAAGTCCACACATGCACATTTCCAGCAACAGTCATTGATCAGTCTTCTCTCAGAGGGATGCTGAAGCCAGTTGCATTGCCCTTTTCACTGCTATGGTTATGATCAGCTCAATCAGCACAGACCTGAATTTAAATGTAGGACATCTCTGTCCTAACTGTCTTAGTTATTAGTTGGTAAACTTGCTGAGACTTTGGAGAATCCCATGATATGTTTTTGAGGCAATTTCTTTAGTCTCGGCCCAGATCTTAGTGGAGGTGAGGTTATGTTGAGAGCACCTCCAGGAACAGGCTCTAGTTTACCCCGTAATTCATCAATTCTGGACTATAGGCTGGAATTACTAATTAAGATATGCTCTATAGGTGCTTTGAGTACTGTTCTTTGTGGAGAAGGCACCACTGTGTTACAATGATGGATTCTACTTGCAATTTGTTTGAAAATGTTATGTGAGCCTTTGTCCTAAGTGTTGGAGGTATAATTGTGTTTTTTCCCCCCACTTTTTGGACTTGGGGCGAGTGCTGCAAAATATTGGTGTCAGATCCACATACTGTTGTAAACTGAGTAATATCTATTTTGATTGTAGACGTTTTGAATATGTGTATGGTAAGTATCTACTAACTTAGCGAATATTGTATATCATATACAAATATGCCACAATTTCTATGTGGTAATGTTATAATTGTGGAAATTGTTAGGCCTTACACTTCAAAAAATTAACCATTACTCTGGTTTTGAAATAGGAAAAAAAAATCTTAAAGGATGAAGCCTTGAAACTTCAGCCACATTATTTAGATGTGGTATTTATTTAGGAGTAGTATTTTTAGTTCCTAATACTAACATGACTGAAGTATAAAGAAATTATTACACATCAAAGTTTTTGAGTTTCTACCTAACAATCATTTTCTTCCAATATAGCAGCAGAAAATGCTGCAATTGCTCAACAGGCCAGGCAGCATCTGTGAAAAGAGATACTTGTATTTATATAGCATCTTTCACAACCATTGGATGTCTCAAAGCACTTTACAGCCAGTGAAGTACTTTTGAAGTGGAAACTAAGTTAACTTTTCAGGTCGACAACCTATCGTCAGTTCGATGAAAGTTCATCAATCTGAAACATTAACTCTGTTTCTCTCTCTCAACAGATGCTGACAAATCTGCTGAGTACTTCCAGCATTTTCTGTTCTTTCCGATTTCCAGCATCTGCTTTTGGATCATTTTCTGCATAAGCTGATATTGGATCCTTTGCAGATTTGACTTAAAGTTGTTTTGACTTATTGAGGTACACTGTCTGAAATTTGGATTCAATCATTAATTGTCTTCAGTGCCAAAACTGACCACAGCCTGGAATAAAAATAGAATGCTGGAAATACTCAGCAGGTCACGCAGCATCTGTAGAGAGAGAAACAAAGTTAACATTTTGGTTCGATGACCTTTCATCAGAACTTCGTGGTGGGAGCAAGGTGGGGAGTCAAAATGAGGGGCGAGTGGAAGCTTGAGGACTAAATTGGAGGTTTTCCACAGTCACTCAGTCTGCATTTGGTCTCCCCAGTATAGCATAGACCACATCTTGAGCAGCGAATGCAGTATGCTAAATTGAAAGAAATCGCTGTTTCATCCAGAAGGATTGTTTGGTCCCTTGGACAATGAGAAAGGAGGAGGTAGAAGAACAGGTGTTGCATCTCCTGCACTTTCATGAAAAGATGCCATGGGAGAGGATGTTGGGGTTTACTGAGGAGAGGACCATGGAGGGAATCGTCCCTTTGGAATGTTGAAAGGGGGAAGATGTGATTGGTATTGCCATCATGCTGGAGGCGGTGGAAATGGCAGAGTATGATGGAAGGTGAGGATGAGGAGAACCCTATCGCGTTGCACTTTCCCCCTCACCCCAAAACAATCTAAGTGTTGGAGGGAGAGAGTATGAAAATCAAAATATTTGCACAGCAAATTCCCACAAACAGCAATGAAATAAATGACCGTATAATTTTTACTGATGTTGGTTGAGGGATAAATATTGGCCAGGACCCAAGAGAACTCCCCTACTAGTGCCGTGGGATCTTTTATGGCCAACAAATAGGGCCTCGATTTAAACATCCTGTGTGAAAAACAGCACCTCCAACACCCTCTTTCAATACTGCACCAAAATGTCAATTTAGGTTATGTGCTCAAATCTCTCAAACCTTCTGGCATGGGGAGAGTGTGCCACTGAGCTAATGTTGCATTAGAACATTGTACTGCACTTTGTTGAATTCAGTCAAGTACTTAATGCACTAAATGGGCTTTTTCATCGTTTGTTTACGTATGACTACAAATAAAGAATTTGCATTCATATAGCCCCTTTTTACAACTGTAAGATATCCCAAGGCATTTTACAACTGTTGACTCACCTTGAAGTGCAGTCGCTGTTATGTTAGCACATCAGAGGTTTCCTAAAAACTTTTACACATCGCCTTGCAAAATTCTGAGATTGAGAACTTTTTTCACCTCTTGTTCACCCCATCATCCTTTTTTCTCTCCACCATGTTACAAATCACTGAACTATATCATCTTTATCACTAAAACAGAATATGGGCTGCTATGTCATTTTACTCAATAAATTCGCTACTCATCTACGAGAAACATCTTTTAAGTATGGTAGTTAAGTGTCAGGCTTCCCTCGAGCTTAAATCAGCGACCAGAGAGTTTTGAAACCAGTGTTTTAAACATTACATTCTGAGCCCCTGTGTAAACTTGCACAAGCCAATGCTGTACAATGCAAATTTAAATTTGGAACTAAACAGACCATACAGAAATACAGCACTGGAATGTGTGGCCTGGGTTACAGAAGAGAAGCCAGCATGAGAAAAGAGTGAGTTTTATAAACAAATTTCATGGAAGAGTGCATTAACAAGAGTTTCATAGGTCGCAGAGTGTTATGGTTTAAAAGAAGAAAATGTCAGGCAAGCCCCCCACCTGCCAAGAATGAGGAAAAGTAATTTCGCCGCATGAACATTGATTTTAACTTGCTTTAAAAAAACAATTGGAGACTTTGGCTGGAGACAGATATTAGCATATCAACAGACAGTACTTCAAAGGACAAAGGAGCTATTCCCTGCTCCAGTTTAATCCACAATGGACTTTTGATTACCAGACGTTGAAGCATTCCAGGTTAACTGCTAAGATGGCCGAATACACAAACAGACGTGGTCAGGCCACTGACTGTTCGAGTTTTTTGAATTTGAACTCCCAACAAGGAATTTGAAATGAGAAGGCTGTTTTCTCCTGGACTGAGAACACCTCTCTCCTGTCTGCACTCATCTCGCTCTCACCAGCTTTGGAAACCATTGAAAACATATGAATCCCAAGAGAGAAAAGTCTCTTACAGTGAACAAGGTTTAAGAAGAATACTGGGCCCCAACGAAAAGCAAGACTACCTCCAATCAAGGACCCTACATCAAGCTCGAAGCACAGTAAAAAGAAAACCTCTTCTGAGATTGCCTCAACCTCTCCATTTTATTTTTCTTCTCTTTTCTGTCCCTGTTTGCATGTGTGTATTGTGTGTGCATGCTAGCATGGGCGTGTTGTATATCTGTAGGTGTTAACCAAATTAGAGTTTAAGTTTAAGGTTTAATAAATTTCACTTTTCTTTAAACCTGAGAGAGCCTGTTTATGCTCATTTCTTTGCCTTATAATTGGAAAGTGATGAACAATGATTCACCAATGGGGGAGCCCAAAACAGTGTTTTTAAAAATTAAACCCTGTTACAATAAGACCAGGTGGAGACAGTAAAAGACTGCTAGATGCTTTTCTCACCTGGTCATATCAAAACATTTTAATTGAGAAAAGAAGATTCTCAAATTTTGTTTTATCACAATTTAGACAAGTAAAAATAACCGTGAATTTTAAATTGCAACTGTTTAAGCTTGTTGTTTGAGCCTTATTTGGATCTCAGGCCATCAGGAACAATTTTATCCATTTTACTCAAAACCTGCACATCAAGGTAGCAGAAGTGAAGAACATTTGTGCCTGTATAGTAGTAAACTTCCTGCATTGCGTGCATTATCTGTTTGTATAAATCTGACCCTGTCTGGCCACTTTGCTATAGACTTGCATATTTTTAGTTTAGTTTAGTTTAGAGATACAGTACTGGAACAGGCCCTTCGGCCCACCGAGTCTGTGCCGACCATCAACCACCCATTTATACTAATCCTACACTAATTCCATATTCCTACCACATCCCTACCTGTCCCTATATTTCCCTACCACCTACCTATACTAGGGGCAATTTATAATGTCCAATTAACCTATCAACCTGCAAGTCTTTTGGCATGTGGAAGGAAACCGGAGGAAACCCACGCAGACACAGGGAGAACTTGCAAACTCCACACAGGCAGTACCCAGAATTGAACCCGGGTCGCTGGAGCTGTGAGGCTGCGGTGCTAACCACTGTGCCGCCCCAACTCTTCAAAATTAAATTAAATTTGCACTGATGTAATTCATTGTGCCAAGAACTGCTTGATTGAGCCTTATATTTGATAATTAAACAAAAGCTCAATTTCAGTAACAATAGCTGTAGCAGTATTTTTAAGTAATTGCACCTCAGAAGTACACTATTTAAAGTTAGTATTTTGGCTAAACTCTGTCCTAAAAGCAAATTGTCACTGTAGCTAAACTGAAATGCATACTTTTTAAAAGTTGGATAAAAGTGCTTGGAAGAAGATTACGTATGCCAGTTTAAAGTTCTGGCATCTCCAAGATGAACTACAGACTTTTTTTTAAGTCTGATGTTCCGAGATGCTTTGTCTTGCTCACAGCTAGGGAACTGTCTTTGATCTAATAGGACCTGTGATTTGCACCCTCATTAGTATAATGAGGCAGATGAAAAAGTTATTTTCAATTATTAAGTGTTAGAAGTAAGCTATTATGCCACCAGCAGGCATTGTCTATTAAGATCTGAAAAACTCTTGATGTGTTTGTTTCCTCATCTACTTCAAAAGAAGTGGCTTTACATAAAGGAGCTCCAGGAGAGAAATCTTCGCTTTTGAGGCAGTCCCTCGTGAATGAGGATGACTTTCTTCCACTCCAGGGTTGTGGGTCCTTAGGTGACTGAATAGTCCAATTCGGCATCCACACACTGCCGCAGGTGGTGTTTGGTGATGTGAGTGAATGGAATGCTCGAAGTTTCGAACACTCCTTCCGCTTTTTGCACTTGGTTGCTGCCTGGGCATGTTGACTTTGTTCGAACTGGCTGGCACCATCGCGGATGCTGCTTCTCCATTTTGGGTGGTCTCAGGCAAGAGATTCCCACAAATCGATGGAGATGGCCCATTTTTTGAGAGAGGCTTTAAGGATATCCTTGAAATGTTTCCTCTGGCCTCCTGGTAGCCTCTTGCCGTGACAGAGCTCGGAGTAGAAAGGAGGGCAGTTAACACTGCAGCCCTGTAGACCATGAGCTTGGTGCCAGGTTTGAGGTCTTTGTCATCAAGCACACTTTTCCTCAGACAACCGAAGGCTGCACTGGCACACTGGAGGCGATGCTGAGTTTCATCGTTGATGTCTGTCCTGGCTGAGAAGAGGCTCCCAAGGTATGGGAAGTGATCAACATTGTCCATTGGGTCGGCGTGGATCTTGATAGTCGGGGAGGAGGGGGGCAGTGTTGCGCTGCGGGAGCAGGCTGGTAGAGGACCTTTGTCTTCCGGATGTTTAGCTTAAGGTCCATTCTTTCATACGCTTCCGTGAATGTATCGACGCGGATTTGAAGCTCGACCTCTGAGTATGCGCATGCACAAGGATTGTCAGCATACTGCAGCTCGATGACAGAGTTTGGAGTGGCCTTGGTTCTGGACTAGAGGCAACATAGGTTAAATAGTTTGCCGCTCATCCTGTAGAGTAGATCTACTTCGGCAGGGAGCTTCAAGGAGATGAGGTGGATTGTTGCGGCGAGGAAGATGGATAAGAGCGTTGGTATGATGACACAGCCTTGTTTGACCCCAGTTTGCACTCTGGTTCAGTGACAGATCCATTGGCAAGGATTACATATTGCATGTCGTCATGCTGCAGGCGGAGGATGGTGACGAATTTCTCTGGGCAGCCAAATTTGAGGAGGATGTTCCATAATCCCTCCTGGTTGATAGAGTCGAAGGCCTTTGTGAAGTCAAAGGTGGTCATGTATAAAGGTTGCTGCTGCAGCCTACATTTTTCTTGGAGATGTCTTACTGTGAAGATCATGTCCACTGTGCCCCTTGATGGACAAAATCCACATTGTGATTCCGACAGTAGCTGTTCAGCCACAGGGAGGAGGAAGTTGAGAAGGACTCTTGCGATGACCTTCCCTGTGACGGACAACAGGGATACCCATCTGTAGTTACCATAGTCAGTCTTGTCGCCTTTTTTGAAGATGGTCACAATTACAGCGTCTTGAAGATCCCCTGGCTCCTCCTTCCAGATGAGGCAGATGACACCATGTACTTGTGTCAAGAGTGCCTCTCCACTGTATTTTAGAATTTCGGCGGGAATCTCGTCTATGCCGGCGGCCTTATTTCTTTTAGCTATCAGATGGCCTTTTCGATCTCATGGGCGAGGGTTGTGCAGAGGTCGTGGCAGGTAGCATGCTGTGGAATGTGGTCGAGGACGCTTGCATCAAGGACTGCGTCACGATTGAGAAGATCTCCTTCCAACGAGCGTTGACTGCCTCTCTCTCCTTGATCAGTGCCACTCCATTCTTTGCCCTCAGTGGGGTAGGTCCTTGGGCTGTAAATGGTCTTGACTGCGCTGAAGAATCCAGGCATGTCGTGGCTGTCAGCGAGTTGCTGTACCTCCTGCGCTCTTTCATCCCACCAGCTGTTCTTTAGGTAATGAGTTTTTTGTTGAACCTCTGCCTTCAATTGTCTGTATACCTGCTTTTTTTCCCTTGAAGTTTGGTGATGTTTCCGGTTTAGGAATGCCTTGCGCTTGCGATTTAGTATCTCCTGGTTGTTCTTGTCAAACCAGTCTTGATGTTTCCTGGTCAAGAAACCAAGAGTATCTTCGCAAGTGCTATTTATAGTAGCTTTGAGGGCAGACCAGGCATTGTGAACAAAACAATCTGTGGTTCCTGCTCATTGAGCGTCACCAAGTTGCTTGTAAGATGCTGCCTGAGTAGGTCTTCTCAGAGTCCTTGATACCATTGACATTGATTGTCCTGCGGCAGTTTTTTGGACTGGGTTTGTGGAGATAGTAGCTCTGATTAGGCGATGGTTGGTCCAGCAGTCATCGGCTCCTATCATGGCACGGTGATGTGAACATCCTTGCGGCCCTTCGCTCGGACAATGATATAGTCAAGCAGATTCCAATGCCTGGAGCAAGGGTGCTGCCATGAGGTCTTGTTTTTGTCTCTCTGATGAAATAGGGCGTTCATTATGATCAGACCATGTTCAAGGCATTTCGTCAGAAGAAGGAGTCCGTTGGAGTTGGCCTTTCCAGCACCTTCCTTGCCAATCACACCGTTATAAAGGTTTGTGTCCCTCCCAATTCTGGCATTGAAGTCTCCGAGGAGGATCAGGTTGTCTTCCTTGGGAACGTGGGACAACAAGCGATCAAGGCTGGAGTAGAATTCCTCTTTGGCCTCATCTGTTGCTTCTAGGGTTGGGGCGTACGTGCTGATGATTGTGGCATGCTGCTTCAGGCTTAGGGTGTGCCGGAGGGTCATGAGATGATTGTTTAATCCACAAGGGGGCTCACTGAGGCAGTCGGCTACTTCATTTTTTTATGGCGAAGCCAACCCCATGGAATCAGCGCTCTTTTGGTTTACCTTTCCAGAAGAAAGTGTATCTGCCACCTTGTTCCTTGAGCTGGCCTTCTCCTGCCGTGTCTCACTCAGGGCAGCGATATCAATGTTGTAGCGGCAGAGTTCTTGGGCGATGATAGCAGTACAATGTTCAGGTCTGTCGCTGCCGGGGTTGTCTGTGAGAGTCCTGATGTTCTAAGATTCTGAACTAGATCCCTGATCCTTAGATTAGATGATTAAATGAGAAAAATAATAACAGTTCTGACCACTAGGTTTTAGGTCTGGCAAAGGTGTCCCAGCTTTGTTAGTGTGAATGACTCTTGTGTTCTATTTGTAATAGCTCTTCCGAAAAGACCATGGAAAAAAAATCTATTTCATTCAGGGTCTGTTGGTTGCCTGGAGGTTGGAAGAAAGTTTCTGAATAAAATGATTTGCTGACATTCAGGCTTAACCATTAGGCTTGGTCAATGCTAACTTTATATCCAACAGAGAATAAAGACACAGTTTTTTGGTTCAGAAAATATTTTGTGTGCTAATGAAAATAATCTGATTGATTATTCAAAAAAGATGTTGGAAATCAGCCTGAATCATAACCAGGTTTCCTACTCATTGAGTGGGTAAATATAATGTTTGGGATGGCACTGTGATACACAGACCATGAAGATTCTAAACTTGATCCCTGCTGAATTAACTAATCTCAATTGACAGAGTCGTACAGCATAGAAACAGGCCCTTCAGCCCACCGCGTCCATGCCGACCATAATGCCTATCTATACTAATCCCACCTGGCTGCATTAGTTCCATATCCTCTATGCCTTGCTCATTCAAGTACCTGTCCAGATGCCTCTTAAATGTCGCTACTGTTCCTGCCTCCATCACCTCCTCAGGCAGCTCATTCCAGATACCCACTATTCTTTGTGTGAAAAATTTACCCCTTTGATCCCCTTTAAACCTCCTCCCTCTCACCTTAAATCTGTGCCCTCTAGTTTTGGTCACACCTATCATGGGAAACAGACTCTGGCTATCTACCCTATCAATGCCTCTCATAATCTTATATATCTCTATCATGTCCCCTCTCAGCCTCCTTCGCTCCAGGGAAAACAGACCCAACCTATCCAATCTCTCTTTATAACTCAAGCCCTCCAAACCAGGCAACATCCTTGTGAATCTTTTCTACACCCTCTCTAGCTTAATCACATCTTTCCTGTAGCGCGGCGACCAGAACTGCACACAGTACTCCAAATGTGGCCTAACCAATGTTATGTACACCTGTAACATGACGTCCCAACTCTTGTACTCAATGCCTCGGCCGATAAAGGCAAGCATGCCATATGCCACCTTCACCACCCTGTCTACCTGTGTTGCCACTTTCAGAGAACTATGTACTTGGACCCCAAGGTCTCTCTGCTCAAGAACACTCCCCAGGGACCTGCCATTCACTATATATGTCCTGCCCTGGTTTAACTTCCCAAGATGCATCACTTCACACTTGTCTGTGTTAAATTCTATTTGCCACTCCCTTGCCCACTTTCCCAGTTGATCTATATCCTGTTGTAACCTTAGACGACCTTCTTCACTGTCCACTATACCACCAATTTTTGTGTCATCTACAAACTTCCGAATCATGCCCCTTACATTCACATCCAAGTCATTAATATATATGACAAACAACAGAGGGCCCAGCACCGATCCCTGCGGCACACCACTGGTCACCGACCTCCAATCTGAAAAACAACCCTCCACTACCACCCTCTGCCTCCTATCACCAAGCCAATTTTGTATCCAATTTGCTAGCTCACCCTGGATCCCATGTGTTCGAACCTTCTGGACCAGTCTACCATGTGGGACCTTGTCAAAGGCCTTGCTAAAGTCCATGTAGACAACGTCCATCGCCCTGCCCTCATCAATCCTCTTGGTCACCTCTTCGAAAAACTCAATCAAATTCGTGAGACATGATTTCCCACACACAAAGCCATGCTGACCATCCCTAATCAGACCATGCCTTTCCAGATGCATATAAATCCTGTGTTGACATAGTTGACTTCAAGGCACCAACTTTGCTATTTGAGTTGAGATTAGTTAGCTCAAGGATCAGGGATCTAGTTTAGAATCTTGGGGCAGGAGAGGGTGTAAAAATTGGTTACAATTCCATCTCTTCTGTATCCAACAATACTCTGCTTGAAGTACTCCCACAATTGAATTCCCTACCTAACAGCACTGTGGGAGTATCTACACCACAAGTACTGCAGCGGTTCAATAAGGCAGCTCACCACCATAAGAAGGGCAGTTAGGGATGAGCAAGAAATGCTGGCCTTATCAGTGACGTTCACATCCCATGAGTAAATAAAATTTGAATTGATAACTTACTGTCCAACCTGATGTGAAGCATGGCGACCCTTGGGCATGGTACTAGAAAGATGCTATGTGAGGAAATGTACTGCAGCAAGTGTGGCGGTGAAAGTGGAATAAATGTAGAAAATTGTAGGAGAATTGAAACCGCTTTGACAAAATATAGTTCTGGAGAGGATTGAAAAGAATAATGAAAGATCTGTAATAACGACAAAGTGCTGGAAATACTCCGCATCTGTGGAAAGAGAAGCAGACTTAAAGTTTTAGGTCTGTGACCTTTCATCAGAACTGGCAAAGGTTAGAAAATAATTGGGTTTTAAGCAAGTGAAGGGGGGCTGATGTGCTTTGGTGTGGAAGAGAACAAAAAGGAAGGTATGTGATAGGGCAGAGGGCAGGAGAGATTAATGACAAAGATGTCATGGGGTAAAGGCAAAGAGTGTGTTAATGCTTGTGGTGAAAGACACCTTGCCCCCTTCCCACGGCACCTTCCCGTGCAATCGCAGGAGGTGTAATACCTTTTTACCTCCTCTTCTCACCATCCAAGGCCCCAAACACTCCTTCCAGGTGAAGCAGCAATTTACTTGTACTTCAATTTAGTATACTGTGTTCGCTGTTCACAATACAGTCACCCCTGCATTGGGGAGACCAAACGTAGATTGGGTGACCACTTTGCGGAACACCTCCGCTAAGTCTGAAAGCATGACCCCAAGCTTCTGGTTGCTTGCCATTTCAACACCATTTTAACCATGTCATTTTGGACAGAGCTGCTCATTACTCTGCCATTAACACTCATTCTGGACTAATGCTTTGTCTTTCACCACAAGCATTAACACACTCTTTGCCTTTGTCCCATAACATCTTTGTTATTTAATTTCTCCTGCCCTCTGCCCTATCACACACCTTCCCTTTTGTTCTCTTCCCCACCTACCCTCACCTTCACCTGATTAAAACCTAATTCTTTTCTAACCGTTGCCAGTTCTGATGAAAGGTCGCAGACCTGAAACATTATCTCAGCTTCTGTCTCCACAGATGCTGCCTGACCTGTTGCGTATTTCCAGCACTTTGTGTTTTTATTTCAGATTTCCAGCATCTGCAGTACTTTGCTTTTTATTTAATGAAAAATCTGTACTTTGGTTATGACATGTATTCTGCCTTTCCTTATTGGCAAAACAAAGCGTACCAGCCAGCATACTAGGAATAAAGACCAGGTATTTCAGACTCTCAGTTTTTGACATTTTACTACTGTTTACTACATCTGGCCTCACTGCAGGCAGGTTTTGCCATATATTTGCCTGTTTCCAATTATCTTTTCAAGGGTGGTGATCTTTTTTGTTTATAAATTATAGTCATAGCACAGGGGGAGGCCATTTGGCCCATTGAGCCCATGTCAGCTCTCTAGAGCAATCAGTCCTATTCCCCTGCTCTATCCCCGCAGCCCTCCAATTTGCTTCCCTCAAGTGCCCATCCAATTTCCTTTTGAAATCCTTCATTGTCTCTGCTTCCACCACCCTCGTAGGCAGAGTGTTCCCTGTCATTGCCGCTTGCTGCGCAAAAAAAGTTCTTCCTCACGTCCACCTCTACATCTCTTGCCCAAAACCTTAGTTTGTCCCCTAGTTCTTGTACTATCAGTTAATGGGAACAACTTCACTTTGTCTAACATATCTAAATCTGTCATAATCTTGTACCCCTCTATCAAATCTTCCTTCAATCTACATTGCTCAAAGAAGAACAACCTCAACTAACCCTGTAGCTAAAATCCCTCATCCCTGGGACCGTTCTGGCAAATCTCCTCTGCACCCTCGCAAAGACCCTCACATCCTTCCCGAAAGTGTGGTGACCAGAACTGGATGCAGTACTCTAGTTGTGGCCTAACCAGAGCTTTATAAAGGTTCAACATTACCTTCCTGCTTTTGTGCTCAATACCTCTATTTGTGAAGCCCCAGATCCCAATGCTTTGTTAACTCTCAATATGTCCTGCCACTTTCAAGGCACGAACCTCTGGATCCCTCTGTCCCTGTACACTCTTTAGAACTGCGCCACTTAGTCTATATTACAGCACCCTATCGCTTCTGCCAAAATGAATCACCTCTCACTTGTTCGTATTAAATTCCATCTGCCACTTGTCTGTCCATTCTGCTCGCCTATCTATGCCCTGTTGCAATTGTTTGGTATCATTCTTACTGTTGGCTGCTCCTTCAAGTTTGGTATCCAAGTCATTTTTATATATATATATATCAAAAAAAGCAGTGGTCCTAGCACTGAACCTTGGGGAACGCCACTGTCTTACCATCCTTCAGTCTGAAAAACAACCATTTACTGCGACTCACTGTTTTTGGTCTTTAAGCCAATTTTTTTATCCAAGCTGACACTGACCCTCCTATTCCACAAGCCTCAGTTTTGATAACCAGCATTTTATGTGGTGCTTTATCAAAAACTTCCTTAAAATCCATATAGATAACATCCATTGCTTTCCCTTCAGCCTTCTCATCATCAAAAAATTCAGTTAGATTAGTCGAGCACGATCTGCCCATTACAAATCCACGCTGGCTCTCCTTAATTAACTTAGACCTCTCCAAGTGCCTGTTGATTTTCTTTTCCCTGATTATTGTTTCTAAAACCTCCCCCATCATTGACCAGCCTGTTGTTACTAAGAATGACCTTGCATCCTTCCTTAACTAAGGGTGTCACATTTGCCACAGTCCAATCCTCGGGCACATTCCCCATATCTAGGGAAGATTGGAAGATTATGGCAAGCTCTTCTATCTCCACTCTCACTTTCTTTAACAACCTTAGATGCAAGCCATTCAGACCAGGCAACTTATCCACTCTAAGCATAGCCAGCCATTCCAGGACATTCTTCCTGTCAGTTTTCACCCCATCCATTACCTCTACCGTCTTCGCTTCTGATATTTTGTCAGCATCCTCTTCCTTAGTAAACATTGATACAAAGAACATGCAATACTAAATACATGCAGTATTCAAAAAAATATTAAAAAGTATAGTAACTAGAATGCTATGAGAACACAATGTGAGATGTTACTGTTCAATGCAAACTTGCATTATTAGTTTAGTTTAGAGATACAGCACTGAAACAGGCCCTTTGGCCCACCAAGTCTGTGCCGACCATCAACCACCCATTTATACTAACTCTACACTAATTCCATATTCCTACCACATCCCCACCTGTCCCTATATTTCCCTACCACCTACCTATACTCGGGGCAATTTATAATGGCCAGTTAACCTATCAACCTGCAAGTCTTTGGCATGTGGGAGGAAACCGGAGCACCCGGAGGAAACCCATGCAGACACAGGGAGAACTTGCAAACTCCACACAGGCAGTACCCAGAATTGAACCTGGGTCGCTGGAGCTGTGAGGCTGCGATGCTAACCACTGCACCACTGTGCCGCCCTATTGTTGAAGAAAAGGGAAATTAACCATGGAATCTTTGCTTTTGTTCTGTGAAAAGCATCTGGTCTTTGTTCTGTATTTTCAAATAGGCATGGACCTTTTTATTTTTCTACTCCTGAATAACACCATGATAATGAAAGCATTTCAACCACGTGTTTAAGACCTGTTGCTGTGACTTTCCAAAATTGGCCAATTCAAATAAGTGTTTCAGATGGACTTCATTTATTATTGTGCATGATAATCCTGGGTTAATTTGCTCCTGCTTTGATACTGCCATTACTTGTGACCATAACATTTATCAGAATTGATTTCCCTAAATATGGTCAGCCTCATCCTCTGCCAACACACAAGAGGAATAAATGGGTGTCAGTGCATTTACTTAAATTCATTTAACACAATGGCCACTTCTGATGAATCCTGATCCTCTCTTATAGTTCACAACTACGGTACACAGCAATTGGTAGATGTGTGAAAAATGTTGCATGTACCTCAATCTTGACAAGGACAGGGAAAACCATTGTTTTAGCATCAGCCATATTGATGGCAAATCTAATTCTGATTTATCTAGAAAAAAAGACTCAGTTCTGCTTTGCAGGCACAAGAAAGTATGGGGTAAATTTTCTTCGATGTTTGAAAATCAGGCAGATTCTACACTAGGCATGTGAATGGCTGCGTCAGGATACTGCCCACGCAGTGAAGATGAAAATTTATCTTTATCACATTTGGGAGATCCATTTGCACATGTGGAGGAATACAGGGCTGGCTTCAATAGCAGTCCTCTGGATAAAAGAGTTTGCTGTTTCATGCTGTAGACAAAAATAAAGAAAAATTCTGTACTTGAATCAAAATTGCTATTAGGAAGACAGAACTTGAAGTAGTTGTGCATTTATGAGCAACGAAACCCTTTTCAGGCCCAAAAGTTGACCTTTTGGTCCTGTGTTTTGCCTTGGGACTATACAGTGCCAAATAGTTTTACCGATGAGACAACTATCACTGCACATCAAAGTAATTCACTGAATGTGAGGTGCAATAAGATGTTTGGAAGATTTGATAGTGTACAACAAAAACATTAATTTAGGCTATCCTCCACTTTAAATGGCTTGTAGCCATGCAAGGAATACATTTTTGTGAAGGCATTTGGTTCTGATTTTGGCCTGGGCTGTTTACCCAGTATAGCTGAAGGTGCATTACATTCCAATAGTACAGGCTGAATTTGTATATATATAAAGCATATAAGAGAAGACGAGGGAAGTTCCTTCCTTTGATTCACCCTTTCCCTGATAGAGAAGGTACCGTTGCCTCTCCTTCGACCTCTTCAAAGCAGTACGAGCGAGGGATCAGGGCCTCTGAGTTAAAGGGTAACAAACTTGCATGATTGTGAAATAGTCCTTTGATGTCAACTATGTAACCATTATTTATATAGTCCATTTGTTTTTCCTTTAATGTTTTTGTTTGGCTGAAAGACTACCTGTCTATATATCGTGTTCTCTCATTTTTATACACATCAGTGTTGGTATCTTTTTATGTATATAAATAAGGGAACAGTTAACTGAAGGCACATTGATATTTCAGATTAATAATCAATATGTTAGTTTAAGAACATAAGAAATAGGAGCAGGAGTAGGCCATTTGGCCCCTCGAGCCTGCTCCACCATTCAATAAGATCATGGCTGATCTAATTGTAGCCTGAACTTTCTTGCCTGTCCCCCATAACCCTTTACTCCCTTGTAAGTCAAAAATTTGTCTAGCTCACCTTTGAATATGTTCATTGAACCAGCCTCCACTGCTCTCTGGGGTAGAGAATTCCAAAGGTTAATGACCCTCTGAGGGAAGAAATTCCCTTCCCTCCTACCCCCACCCTCCTAGCTCTTCAGCCTCTTCCCCCTCCCCCTCACCCCCCCCCCCCCCCCCCCCCCACCAAGAAAAACGCATTTTGGTAATTGTCACACTTTTTTTTACAGGGATATAAAGCCTGATAATGTTTTGCTGGACATGAATGGACATATACGTCTTGCTGACTTTGGTTCCTGCCTCAAGTTAATGAATGATGGCACTGTGAGTACTGTTACTGGAAAATTATTCTAGGTATATATTTGGAGAATTGCTACTTTGGAACAGTGTCTACTATGTATCCTAGTAACAGTCAGGAAATAATTGTATCGCAGAGCATGTATTATATTACAATATCTACTATACTGGAGCAGAGTACAAACAACGCTTCGCTCTTCTCAAACAAAGCATTGTCTGCAAAGTTTTGGTAATTTCCCAAATATTTTACTGTCGTTTTTTCTGGTAATCTTGACTAAATCTGTTTATTTCTTTCGATGTCTGGTTGTAATCATCTTGAAGCTCAAAACTTAACAATTTGTTCTGTCTTGTTATAAACATGACTTCCTATGGCAGATGCCTGCCAAACAGCAGCATTAAGAAGCTTCTGTAAAATCTTAGTTCAGAATTTCTCTTCTAATCTGATGAAAACCAGTAACTGTAGAGAAAGCTAATTTGATTGAGATTTTAATAAACATCGAATGGGTTGAGCAAATGAGAGAGATTCTGTGTTTTAAGTTTAGTTACACAAATGATACTTTACATTATGGTAATTGTGCAAACATCAAAAATTCACTCTCTCCACCACTGGTGCACAGTGGCAGCAGCGTGTACCATCTACAAGACTCACTGCAGCAACTCACCAAGCCTCCTTCAGAAACACTTTTCAAATCTGTGACCTCTACCACCTAGAAGGACGAGGGCAGCAGACACATGGGAACACCACCACCTGCAAGTTCCCTTCCAAGCCATGCACCATCCTGACTTGGAACTATATAGTCATTCCATCACTGTTGCTGGGTCAAAAGCCTGGAACTCCTTTCCTAACAGCACTGTGGGTATACCTATACCATATTGATTGCAGCGTTTCAAGAAGGTGGCTCACCACCACCTTCTCAAGGGCAGTTAGTGATGGGCAACAAATGCTGGCCTTGCCAGCAGCACTCGGAACAGATTTTAAAAAAAAGCTTTGTAATGACAACTAAAAGTCAATGCATTTGAATTTATAATGTTTGAGTAGACTTTATATATTAGTTGTCCCTTTCCATGAAACATCTGGACATAAATCTTTGAACCAATAACATTTTATTACCTGTGTCTTGCTGCTTAGCGTAAAACATTCACGGGGTATGCAGATTTCTGATGTGCTTTTTTGTCCCTTGCTTAGGTACAATCCTCTGTGGCGGTTGGTACCCCCGACTACATCTCTCCAGAAATCTTGCAAGCAATGGAGGATGGAATGGGAAAGTATGGACCGGAATGTGATTGGTGGTCTCTTGGTGTATGCATGTATGAAATGCTTGTTGGAGAGACACCATTTTATGCAGAGTCATTGGTGGAAACATATGGGAAAATTATGAATCACCAAGTAAGCACCACATTTTTAGGTTGATATTTTTTAAATGACTGGTGTAATGATTTAACCATAAGCCGTGAACCACAGAAGTTCACTTTGTAGAAGGAGGATGACTTTCTACCACTAAATATTGTAATATATTATGACAAGTTGGTCAAATGGTTACCATATGTTTTAATTGAAATTCTGGTAAAGTTTTTTTTGAGCATGCCATTAGGGGTTGTTCATTGTATCTTGTGCCCAGTTCTGTTTGTCTCTTAACTAGCTTTCTGATAAAAATGGAATGAAAACAATGTGTGCTTGAGAGAAAAGAAGTAAACTTTGCATCCAAGTTAATTTCGTTTTCAGGGAATTTATCTGTACAAATAGAGCTTACCTTGGCTGTGAAAAAGGCATCATTAATCTGCATTTGCTTTCCTGATGCTGTCAGTAACATCTAGTCTGCATCTTGTTTGACAGGAACGGTTCCAATTTCCATCTCATATCACTGATGTATCTGATGAAGCCAAGGATTTGATACAGCAGTTAATCTGCAGTCGAGAACATCGCATTGGAAAAAATGGAATGGAAGATTTCAAAAAACATTCATTTTTCAAAGGGATCGATTGGGACAATATTAGAAATATTGAAGCTCCTTATATTCCTGAAGTCAGCAGTCCAACAGACACTTCAAACTTTGATGTGGATGATGATATTCTCAAAAATCCAGTTAGTACTTCAGTTTTAGTGGAATACTAAATTAAGTTCTGGGATGCAACAGCCTAGAATAATCAGAATATAGCATCCAATAGTGCCATTTGACTATAGATGAGACATATATTTGATTTCTAGTTATTTCACAGAACTCCCATCTTTGCGATAGCTTTTTGCCCTCTCTTCCTCTTCCTTTGCAAATACAGTTTTACTTCCAAAATTCAAACAGCTGGAAGAGTCTGGCGAGCCCACAGACCTTCGCCATAACTACTACTGAATGGTTCATATAATGATCTGGCCAAGACCTGTCTAGATTCATTGCTGTTGGCTGAGCTTGTGACCTTCTGGAAGTTGAGGCTATTTTTATTGCTAGACATCCGGTTATTCTATTGACTTTTCTCCCTCAAAAAAATTCACATCCACCTGTAGTCACTTGATATACTTGAAATATGAAATTTTAAATATGTGATGCAACTAATATAATTTGAATAAGTAGAAATTCTAAAAACTTTTAGGATGATTACTATAAAATTAAATATCTTGTTATAACTATTTGTGAATCTAACCCTTGTTTTTCAGAAATGATTTATGCTTACTCCTTTAATTAGTCAAAAATGCAATTTTTGAAACAAAACCTGTTTGCAGAACACCAAACATTAGTTTTATCATATGAAATTCAGAAATGAAGGCTACTTGGTAACAAGAAAAGTAGAAGTGGAAAGTAATCCTATTCATTTTTAAATGAAAGTTTGCTTGTTTTTGATTACATCACACAACACTGTCACAGCCATCTGCATAGTATAACTCAAATATATACAATACATAATTTCACCATACACATACATCTTTGTCACTTTGTGCAACATTTCTGCTAAAAACAGTTTCCTTTTTTAAAAATGCAAATGCCAGGATCATGAGACAGCATTGAAATTTCTAACCTATGAAAGATGTCGATTTTAAATTCATAGATCAGTGCTAATCTTGAGAGCAGAAATTGCAGCACTTTCAAACAGTCAAAAGTTATCGAACTGAAGTAACCTCCTGTAATCACTAGTAATATGGAGATCTCCCTTCTTCACTCTTTCCCACCTGCCTCCCCCTCCCCACCAAACATCCACTCCAACAAAAATTACCTCAAAATTTCTCTAGGAAATGAACCAGCAATACTGCTATATCTTCAATCAAAAGCTCAGCCTCTCCTTTAAACCTTAGTACAACCCTGACCGTATTCTCTGATCTTTAACCAGAGAAGTGTAATTGGTCTTGAGAGAGAATCTGTTCATAATTTGGGTATAATTTGCCAGATTAGCAAGAAAATGCAGATTGGCATTAGTTTTAAATTGCATAAGAGAGCACAGATTCAAATATCTGAAAGGCAAATTTAAGACTTCACAGCAAATAATCAACTCTTGGCATAGAATTCTGGGTCGAATAGTGAGGCAGAAATTGCTCAAAAAAATCTTTTGAACAGTTGTGCGCTGTGATATGAGAGGAGAGAGGGGACTATAGGTTCTTTCCAGATGAATGAGCAGAGAGTCATCAGGGAGCTTTCTAATCCACATCCATCTTGTGAATTCCACATTATTCTTGGCCAAAAGTCGACTGGTTTCGACCTTGCATGAATTGCAGCAGTATTCCAGATTGGTTGTGAGAAGTGAATTCTGGAATTCTAATTCTGTGAAACCTGCTGCTTTCCCAATATCTTGCGAACTTAAAATTTGGGTTCCACTCAAGTTTGTAAAGGAATTCTAGCCTAGAACAAGGAGTAGATGTAGAGGGGTTTAGCCAACTTCTGTTTATTAACTTGTGCAACTTGCGCTTTCCCTAAACAATGGGACAAATCTATGCTTAAACTGACCAGACCTAGCAACCCTGTCCTGCACAAATAATCCGACTGTTCTAAGGGGCTTTAAGATGGACAACAGAATTCTTTTTCTACTTTTATCTCTACATATTAATTAACTTTGTCTCTTTATAACTACAATGTTGAGAAGTTGAGGTTAATTCAGCATTATCAAAATTTTTTGAATAAAAAAATCCTCAATTTTTACTTATAAATGTTTTTAATTATCCTAGGAATTGGTGCCTCCAGCTACTCACACTGCTTTTTCTGGACTGCATCTGCCATTTGTGGGCTTCACATTTACCACCAGCAGGTAGAGCAATTCAAGCACTTTCTATGAATGCTATGTTTGCTTTTTTGTTTAAGTGCATGTAGTAAACAATTCACTATTGTAACAGGTGGATCATACTGTATCTATTGTCTTGTTAAAAAGTCTTTGCTTCGTTTCCCATTCAAAATATTATTTATATGCTCTACAGTTGAAACAAACCACACCTTATTTATTTATTTTTATTTATTTAGAGTTACAGCACTGAAACAGGCCCTTCGGCCCACTGAGTCTGTGCCGACCATCAACCACCCATTTATACTACTCCTACATTAATCCCATATTCCTACCATATCCCCTCAATTCTCCTACCACCTACCGACACTAGGGGCAATTTACAATGGTCAATTTACCTATCAACAAAGAACAGTACAGCACAGGAACAGGCCATTCGGCCCTCCAAGCCTGCGCCGATCTTGATGCCTGTCTAAACTAACACCTTCTGCACTTCCGGGGCCCATATCCCTCTATTCCCTTCCTATTCATATATTTGTCAAGATGTCTCTTAAACATCGCTATCGTATCTGCTTCCACCACCTCCCCTGGCAGCAAGTCCCAGGCACTCACCACCCTCTGTGTAAAAAAAAAAAAAAAATTGCCTCGCACATCCCCTCTAAACTTTGCCCCTCGCACCTTAAACCTATTTCCCCTAGTAACTGACTCTTCCACCCTGGGAAAAAGCTTCTGACCATCCACGCTGTCCATGCCGCTCATAACTTTGTAAAACTCTATCATGTCGCCCCTCCACCTCTGTCGTTCCAGTGAAAACAATCCGAGTTTTTCCAACCTCTCCTCATAGCTAATGCCCTCCAGACCAGGCAACATCCTGGTAAACCTCCTCTGTACCCTCTCCAAAGCCTCCACGTCCTTCTGGTAGTGTGGCGACCAGAATTGCACGTAATATTCTAAGTGTGGCCTAACTAAGGTTCTGTACAGCTGCAACATGACTTGTCAATTTTTATACTCTATGCCCCGACCGATGAAGGCAAGCATGCCGTATGCCTTCTTGACTACCTTATCCACCTGCGTTGCCACTTTCAGTGACCTGTGGACCTGTACGCCCAGATCTCTCTGCCTGTCAATACTCCTAAGGGTTCTGCCATTTACTGCATACCTCCCACCTGCATTAGACCTTCCAAAATGCATTACCTCACATTTGTCCGGATTAAACTCCATCTGCCATTTCTCCGCCCAAGTCTCCAACCGATCTATATCCTGCTGTATCCTCTGACAATCCTCATCAGTATCCGCAACTCCACCAACCTTTGTGTCGTCCGCAAACTTACTAATCAGACCAGCTACATTTTCCTCCAAATCATTTATATATACTACAAACAGCAAAGGTCCCAGCACTGATCCTTGCTGAACACCACAAGTCACATCCCTCCATTCAGAAAAACACCCTTCCACTGATACCCTCTGTCTTCTATGACCGAGCCAGTTCTGTATCCATCTTGCCAGCCCACCTCTAATCCCGTGTGACTTCACCTTTTGTACCAGTCTGCCATGCGGGACCTTGTCAAAGGCTTTACTAAAGTCCATATAGATAACATCCACTGCCCTTCATTCATCAATCATCTTTGTCACTTCCTCAAAAAACTCAATCAAATTAGTAAGACATGACCTCCCCTTCACAAAACCATGCTGTCTCTCGCTAATCTCATTTGTTTCCAAATGGGAGTAAATCCTGTCCCGAAGAATCCTCTCTAATAATTTCCCGACCACTGACGTAAAGCTCACCGGCCTATAATTTCCTGGATTATCCTTGCTACCCTTCTTAAACAAAGGAACAACATTGGCTATTCTCCAGTCCTCTGGGAACTCACCTGTAGCCAATGAGGATGCAAGGATTTCTGTCAAGGCCCCAGCAATTTCTTCCCTTGCCTCCCTTAGTATTCTGGGGTAGATCCCATCAGGCCCTGGGGACTTATCTACCTTAATGCTTTGCAAGACACCCAACACCTCCTCCTTTTTGATAATGAGATGACTGAGACTATCTACACTCCCTTCCCTAGGCTCATCATCCACCAAGTCCTTCTCTTTGGTGAATACTGATGCAAAGTACTCATTTAGTACCTTGCCCATTTCCTCTGGCTCCACACATAGATTCCCTTCTCTGTCCTTGAGCGGGCCAACCCTTTCCCTAGTTACCCTCTTGCTCTTTATATATGTATAAAAAGCCTTGGGATTTTCCTTAATCCTGTTTGCCAATGACTTTTCATGACCCCTTTTAGCCCTCCTGACTCCTTGCTTAAGTTCCTTCCTACTTTCTTTATCTTCCTCAAGTGCTTCATCTGTTCCTAGCTTTCCAGCCCTTACGAATGCTTCCTTTTTCTTTTTGGCTCGGCTCACAATATCCCGTGTTATCCAAGCTTCCCGAAACTTGCCAAACTTGTCTTTCTTCCTCACAGGAACATGCTGGTCCTGGATTCTAATCAGCTGACGTTTGAAAGACTCCCACATGTCAGATGTTGATTTACCCTCAAACAGCCGCCCCCAATCTAAGTTCTTCAGTTCCTGCCTAATATTGTTATAATTAGCCTTCCCCTAATTTAGCACCTTCACCCGAGGACTACTCTTATCCTTATTATCAAGTACCTTAAAACTTATGGAATTATGGTCACTGCTCCGCAAATGCTCCCCCACTGAAACTTCGACCACCTGGCCGGGCTCATTCCCCAATACCAGGTCCAGAATGGCCCCATCCATAGTGGACTATCTACATACTGTTTCAAGAAGCCCTCCTGGATGCTCCTCACAAATTCTGCCCCATCCAAGCCCCTAGCACTAAGCGAGTCCCAGTCAATATAGGGGAAGTTAAAATCACCCACAACCCTGTTACCTTTACATCCTTCCAAAATCTGTCTACATATCTGCTCCTCTACCTCCCGCTGGCTGTTGGGAGGCCTGTAGTAAACCCCCAACATCGTGACTGCACCCTTCCTATTCCTGAGCTCCATCCATATTGCCTCGCTGCATGACCCCTCCGAGGTGTCCTCCCGCAGTACAGCTGTGATATTCTCCTTAACCAGTAATGCAACTCCCCGACCCCTTTTACATCCCCCTCTATCCTGCCTGAAGCTTCTAAAGCCTGGAACATTTAGCTGCCAATCCTGCCCTTCCCTCAACCAAGTCTTTGTAATAGCAACAACATCATATTTCCAAGTACTAATCCAAGCTCTAAGTTCATCTGCCTTACCTGTTATACTTCTCGCATTGAAACAAATGCACTTCAGACCACCAGTCCCACTGTGCTCAGCAACATCTCCTTGCCTGCTCTTCCTCTTAGTCCTACTGGCCTTATTTACTATGTCCTCCTCATTTATTTCACTTGCTGTCCTACTGCTCTGGTTCCCACCCCCCTGCCACACTAGTTTAAACCCTCCCGAGTGACGCTAGCAAACCTCGTAGCCAGGATATTTGTGCCCTTCCAGTTTAGATGCAACCCGTCCTTCTTGTACAGGTCCCATCTGTCCCTGAAGAGAACCCAATGGTCCAGATATCTGAAACCCTCCCTTCTACACTAGCTGCTCAGCCGCGTGTTTAGCTGCACTATCTTCCTATTTCTAGCCTCACTGGTATGTGGCACAGGGAGTGATCCAGAGATTACAACCCTGGAGGTCCTGTTTTTTAACTTGCAAGTCTTTGGCTGTGGGAGGAAACCGGAGCACCCGGCGGAAACCCACGCGGTCACAGGGAGAACTTGCAAACTCCGCACAGGCAGTGCCCAGAATCGAACCCGGGTCGCTGGAGCTGTGAGGCTGCGGTGCGCACCACTGTGCCACCCCTGCATGTCCTATTTAATCTAGTGTAAATTATACTGTGTAAATTACTCCCTTAGAAGGCTTAAACATCAGCATCAAATGGTAAAAGCTGATGGACTATTTTTATTGTAAGGAATATTTTGTTTTTTTGGTTAATTTTGGATTATTTTGGGCCTTTATCCACCAAAACTAATTTTCTCTTGAATGAAACTGACCTTTTGCTTCACGCTCATTCCAAAATTTCTGATTGAGCCCTTGATCAGTTTAGTGATGTGATCAGACATGTGCTGTTTAATTATACGTGACGGAGACATTCTAGTAAGTGTCAACCTTGGCCTAGTGAAAGCATTCTTCCTCTGAGTCAGAAGGTCACTCGTTCAACTTCTATTCCAGAGACTTGTGCACGTAATCTAGGCTGACTTTTCAGTGCAGTACTGCGGCAGTGTTCTATTGTGGGAAATGTTTTTCAGATGAGGCCTTAAGCAATGGCCCTATCTGCCTCCTCAAGTGGGTGTAAAAGATCCCATGATGCTATTCTAAAAAGAGTGGGGGGGGGTTCTCCCAGTGCCTTGGGTAGCATGTATCCCTTAACCAGCAGCAGTAAAACAGATAATCTGGTCATTTATTTCAATGATGTTTCTGAGATCTTGATGCGCACAATTGATTGTCATATTTTCCTATATTATAGTAATGGCTACACTTCAAAGGTGAAGCGTTTTGGGACACTGAGGTTGTGAAAAAGCATTTATTGAATGCAAGCTCTATCTCTCTGTAGGGTTATGTGACCACTTTCATTGAATTGTCAATTAATGCTTAATCAAGTTATGATATTTAGAATGCAGCAGTGAGTAATGTAATTTGCTGTTTCAGTCCTTTGTCAGACAGAACTTCTTTGAAAAATGTTATGCAATCAGATTCAATTGATGCGGATGCAGATGTACGAATAGACTTGGAAAACAGTTTACAAATAGAGGCTTATGAGAGACGAATCCACAGGCTTGAACAAGAAAAAGTAGAACTAACTAGGAAACTACAAGGTAACTTTGAGATTTAAATAGAAGGTAAAGCATGGAAACGCACAGTAAAACAAAAAGACAAGTTAGTGTTTTCGGCTCTGCATGCATTATTAGAATTGAAGCCTGATGATAAGTGTAAAATAGAAAACTAAAAAGGTTTCAGTTCTAAAGAAGCATGTGCACTCAAAAGATCAATCTTGTCTTTTCTGTTTACAGATACTACTTGATATGTGTATTTCTAACATTTTCTGTTTTTATTCAGTTTTCCAGCATTTGCAAGTTTTTTTTCTGAAACTTAGAGATTATTATATTGTTACTGGTTTACTGTCTTCATTCCTTATAATTCCTGATTTAGTTTCATATACTTGGTCTCTTGTTTTAGAATCCACACAGGCTGTACAGTCACTTCATAGTTCAACACGTGGAATGGGAACTGGCAGCAGAGATAAGGAAATCAAGAGGTTAAATGAGGAAATGGAAAAACTGAGAAAGAAGTTAGCAGGTACATCTATTTATCATATTTTGGCTTCTTTTACTTGTACCACAACTTTCTTTGTAGACTTATTTGTTGTACTTTGTCCCTAAGAAAGGTGATTGTGCTTAACCTTTTGTCCTTACATCAGTATATTCTCAATTAATGGAGGCTGGTCTTAACTCTCAAGCCTGTCATAGTGCAATGGTTGAATGACTACATTTTGATCATCTCCATGTCCTTTACTGAGACGATGGAAATTTTATTTCTGTCACTTCTTCAAAGACACAGTTTTGTCATGGCTTGCTCTTTGAGCCAAAAGCTACCATTTCTTAACCTAAATGAGTTAGTCCTTGGCCCTTCAGCTATCTGCATTCTTAGCCTCACTGGCAGTACAATCTCAAATGGAAGTCCCACGCCCTCCTCCTTTGCTAAAGCTGCCTTTAAGAAGATAAAAGCAAAATACCGTGGATGCTGGAAATACTCAGCAGGTCTGGCAGCATCAGTGGGGAGAGAAACAGTTAATGTTTCAGGTCTGTGATCTTTCATCAGAACACATAAGTTCAGGTTCCTCTTTGGCGCTAAGCACTTCTATTCCTCTGAGTACTGTCATCCTGCAAGATCTTCCTCCTTCATACACTATTTGTCCCTAGTATATTGAAATTGAAACTCAGAACAAAGTCCCCCACTCTTAAGCTATTCTTTCTGAGGATCTCTAAACTGTCCTATAATTTTCTAGCTTTCAAAATGCAGAATTGGCACTAATAATAGTTTCTGTTTACCCAATTTTTTCTGACCTTTTGTCAACCTTGATATCATGTACTGTGGACTTTGGCCATTAACCTTGATTTCTTTTTTTTAAATATCTTAATGAATTTAATAACTAGATAGAATCTGTTTTGGATATATGCTCATTACTCAACTCTGGATTTGTTGGTATCTCAGCTAATGAGTTTCTAGGCTTTCTAGAACCATCTCCTTTACAGCCTACTATGCATTTCATTTGGGAAAATCCCGAGTTAGTTGACATTAGCCGCAGCCAGGGAAGACAAACAGAATCATGCACGCATTCGGCTCATTGTGCCTGTGCCAACTCTTTGCAAGAACGATCCAATAGTCCCACTCTCCTCCTCTTTCCCAATGGCCTTGCAAATTTCTCCTTTTTATGTCAACGTCAGCGGCGGCTGTCCCGCAGTTCGAGAATTACCTCTATTCAAGGTCATTAGTTTCTGCCATGGGTCTTCAGGTGACTGAACAGGCCCCTTTGGGCACATGGGGCACGACGTTCCACAAGGTAGTTGGATCTGGAGTGCAGGTTTTGCTTCCTTTTCTTTCCTTCTCTGCCACATCATTAAGGCATTTGGAGTCAAAGCATGATGCAGCTTGATGAACAAGTTGTCGCCATTTTGAACGATTGGTAGCAAGCTTCTCCCAGTCATCAAAGTCAGTTCTGCCACATTTCAAAGAGAGCTTCAGAGTGTCTTGGATATATTTGATATATATATTTCAAATTTCCTTTTGAAAGTTACTATTGAATCGGCTTCTTCCACCTTTTCAAGTAGTGCATTACAGATCATCATAACTCGCTGTGCAAGAAAAAATTCCTCATTTCCCCCTCGGATAGGTTGCCAGTTAGCTTGAGTTCAAATCAGAGAGAAAGCCTTTTTATTTCCTTTGCTGTGTATTCCTTAGTGTGTCTAAGTACAGGAAGCTAGCTTCAGTTGGAATCCAAGAAACTAATTTTCAGGTTGGGAAATATTTTTCAAATAAGGTGGCTATATATCCAATGGATTGGACGAATTTTATCCACCACAAAGTGAGTTAGATTAGAGTTTTGTTCAGGACTACAGAGCCCCATTTATGGTGTAAATATTATGACTAGAAGATGACTGCTGACTTTGAAATTGCATTAGAGATTTGCTAATGTTCTAGAAATGGGCGTTGAGCTCCGTTGCTCAGGATGCATCTGGGGGGTTAATAGGCATTTACATCTCTCATTTCCACCGGAGCTCCAGGTTCAGGCATGAGGGAAACAACTGCTGTGAGGGAAGCAAATTGTGTTTTTTTTTGAAGCAGTACCCAAAATTTATTTCATTAATCCCATGAGTGACAAACCATTAGTCCCTGAGGACAAAAGACATTTTATATCTGAGTCAGAGACTCATGAGCTTTACTTGAATAATCTGCAACCTGATAATCTTTCTGCTGTAATTTCTAACCAGTGATTATCTGCATTTCTCATCTAATGGCCAGTAAAGGAAAAGTTTTAGGACCTCTTGAAAGCAGACTTTACTGCCAGATTTAAACATATGCAAGTGGTCCATAAATGTCTCTTGTTGAAGTGAATTGTTCTTGTTTTCTGAAAGATATATTTCACTATCAAGTTAACGAGTAAGCCTATTTTGGCTAGTTAACATCTTTTTGCTAATTTTTCACTTCCAAATGAGAGTTGTTTACTGATCTGTCAGTATTTCACCCTCTTGAGCAATTGGTGGGTTACGCTCTAAGTAACCAGAAATGGTTTATAGAATCATAGAATAGTTACAGCACAGAAGGAGGCCATTCGGCCCGTCATGTCCAGACTGGCTCTCTAAGAGCTACTCGGCTAGACCCACTACCCTGCCCTTTCGCCATAGCCCTGCAAATGTTTTCAGGTGCTTATCCAATTCCCTTTTGAAAGCCATGATTGAATCTGCCTTGGACTGTATGTTTCCAGGGACAAAAACATCACAACTGTATTATGAGATACTGACACAAGATGCAAAGTCAAGATACCAAAAGTATTTGAGGACAGATGTACAGGAAGTTGGCTACTAGTATGGTGTATTTTTGTCAACTTATTTCCAGCATCCAAGATGTCAATCAGAGTTCCTTCTTAGAAATAAAAACAAAATACTGCTGATGAAAGGTCACAGACCCGAAATGTTAACTCTGTTTATCTCTCCACCGATGCTGCCAGACCGGCTGAGTATTTCCAGCACTTTGTTTCCTTCTTAGAAAGCTCCACGTATGCTGTGCCTCTCAGCACCATCCTTATTCATCCATGCTCGCCCCATATCAAAACATGGCTATCTATTTGGTAAAAATCCATAACAACTAGATCAGCTTACTGATTTCTATGCTTTCTCTTAACCTTACTCTGTGAGAAATATTCAGAATATACTACTTAATCTAGAAAGTATAAATTGTTCTTGTGAACTGAACACACAGCTCAGTACATTTTTAAATCAAGTTGGTGGATTCCTTAGAATTCATTTAGTAGCTTTTGCAACTGTTGTCAATAAAAATTCCAGAGGCAAGTATCTCCAAGTGCTGGGAGATTAAAGGGACTGAGGAAATTGGGCCGCCTTGTATTTTGAGCTTGTTTCATCTGAAATATCTGAATCTCTTATGGGCGGCACAGTGGCGCAGTGGTTAGCACCGCAGCCTCACAGCTCCAGCGACCCGGGTTCAATTCTGGGTACTGCCTGTGTGGAGTTTGCAAGTTCTCCCTGTGTCTGCGTGGGTTTCCTCCGAGTGCTCCGGTTTCCTCCCACATGCCAAAGACTTGCAGGTTGATAGGTAAATTGGCCATTATAAATTGCCCCTAGTATAGGTAGGTGGTAGGGAAATATAGGGACAGGTGGGGATGCGGTAGGAATATGGGATTAGTGTAGGATTAGTATAAATGGGTGGTTGATGGTCGGCACAGACTCGGTGGGCCGAAGGGCCTGTTTCAGTGCTGTATCTCTAAACTAAATACTAAACATGATATCCACGCATCAAGTCTTAATTTTTTGCTTTCCAGAAGAATTACCTAAAGTTATTTATCCCTTCAGTCATTGTTATTGATATGCGAAGCTCTTTTTTAGGAAAAAAGTCTAAAATTTCCATCTTTTTAAAGATTCCAGTGCTGAAATACCTTTTGCCAATACCACCTCCTAACACCAGTCACGGTTTTCACTTCAGAGATGGACTTAGAGCTTTGGCATGCTTTGTCGATGGGACTAAATGTTTGTGGGAGAGAGTTCCAAACCTCTACCACCCTTTGCGTGAAGAAGTGCTTCCTAACATCTCTCCTGAACGGTCTGGTCCTAATTTTTAGACTATGCCCCCTAGTTTTAGAATCTCCAACCAGTGGAAATAGTTTATCTTTATCTAGCCTGTCTTTTCCTGTTAATATCTTGAAGACTTCGATCAGATCACCCCTTAACCTTCTAAATTCTAGCGAAAACAGGCCTAATTTGTGTATTCTCTCCTCGTGACTTAACCCCTGTAGTCCAGATATCATTCTTGTAAACATACGTTACGCTCCCTCCAAGGCCAATATATCCTTCCAAAGGTGTGGTGCCCAGAACTGCTCACAGTACTCCAAGTGGGGTCTAACCAGGGTTTTGTACAGCTGCAGCATAACCTCTGTGTCTTTATACTCCAATCCTCTAAATATAAAGGCTAGCATTCTATTAGCCTTTTTAATTATTTTCTGCACTTGCTTGTGGCGTTTTAAAGATCTATGCACCTGAACCCCTTGGAGCAGCTTGGCTAGAGGCGTGGCAAGTTCTGGAGCACAGGTCTTGAGTACTATTGCCAGAATGTTGTCAGGGCCCGTAGCCTTTGCAGTATCCAGTGCCTTCAGTCGTTTCTTGATATCAAGCGGAGTGAATTGAATTGGCTGGTCTGGCATCTGTGATGCTGGGGACATCAGGAGGAGGCCGAGTTGGATCATCCACTTGGCACTTCCAGCTGAAGTTTGATGTAAATGTTTCAGCCTTATCTTTCATACTGATGTGCTGGGCTCCCCATCATTGAGGATGGGGATATTTGTGGAGCCTCCTCCTCCTGTTAGTTGTTTAATTGTCCACTATCATTCACGACTGGATACGGCAGGGCTGCAGAGCTTAGAACTGATCCGCTGGTTGTGGGATCGCTTAGCTCTGTCTATCGCATGCTACTTATGCTGTTTGGCATGCAAGTAGTCTTCAGTTGTAGCTTCACCAGGTTGATACCTCATTTTGAGGTATGCATGATGCTGCTCCTGGCATGCACTCCTGCACTCTTCATTGAACCAGGTTCAATCCCGCAGCTTGATGGTCATGGTAGAGTGGGGAATATGCCGGGTCATGAGGTTACAGATTGTGGCAGAGTACAATTCTGCTGCTGCTGATGGTCCACAGCGCCTCATGGATGCCCAGTTTTGCATTGCTAGATCTGTTCGAAATCTATCCCATTTAGCATAGTGGTAGTGCCACACAACACGATGAAGGGTATCCTCAGTGTGAAGATGGGACTTCGTCTCCACAAAGACTGTGCGGTGGTCACTCCTACCAATACTATCATGAACTGATGCATCTGCGGCAGGCAGATTGGTGAGGACAAGGTCAAGTATGTTTTTCCTTCTTGTTGGTTCCCCCACCCACCTGCTGCAGACCCAGTCGAGCATGTGTGTCCTTTAGGACTCAGCCAGCTCAGTCAGTAGTGGTGCTACCGAGCCAGTCTTGGTGATCGACATTGAATTCCCCCACCCAGAGTACATTCTGCACCCTTGCCACCTTCAGTGCTTCCTCCAAGTGGTGTTCAAAATGGAGGAGTACTGATTCATCAGCTGAGGGTGGGCAGTAGGTGGTAATCAGCAGGAGGTTCCTTGCCCATGTTTGACCTGATGCCCTGAGACTTCATGGTGTCGATTTTGAGGATTCCCAGGGCAACTCCCTCCTGACTGTACAACCATTGTGCCACCACCTCTGCTGGGTCTGTCCTGCTGGTGGGACAGGACATACCTGGTGATGGTCGTGTCTGGGTCATTGTCTGTAAGGTATGATTCGGTGAATATGACTATGTCAGGCTATTGCTTGACTAGTCTGTGGGACAGCTCTCCCAACTTTGGCACAAGCCCCCAGATGTTAGCAAGGAGGACTTTGCAGGGTCGACAGGGCTAGGTTTGCCGTTGTCATTCCCAGTGCCTAGGTCGATGCCCGGTGGTCCGTCTGGTTTCATTCCTTATTGACTTGGCACTTAGCGGTTAGGTACAACTGAGTGGCTTGCTAGGCCATTTCAGAGGGCATTTATGAGTCAACCACATTGCTGTGGGTCTGGAGTCACATGTAAGCCAGACCAGGTAAGGACAGCAGATTTCCTTCCCGAAAGGATATTCATGAACCAGATGGGTTTTTACAACAATAAACAATGGTTTCATGGCCATCATTAGACCAGCTTTTTTTTTTTAAATTCTAGATTTTTTTTTTATTAATTGAATTCAAATTCCACCTTCTGCCATGGTGGGATTCAAACCCATGTCCCCAGAGGAATACCCTGGGTTACTTGTCCAGTGACAATACCACTACACCACTGTCTCCCCCTAAATATGGGGTGCCGAGATGGGAGGTGGGCATTAGATGGATTGAACATGTCAATGTTGTAATTAGGAATGGGCAACAAATACTGGCCTTGCCAGCGAAGCCCACATTCCATGAAATAATTTTTTTTTTTAATTGATTTTCATGGGGTGCATAGCTTAGGATTACAAAGTAGATAAACTAATGTAATTGTTAACAAAATTGCATTTGTTGTCCATAAAAATGCTATTGTATATTTCGGCACTATACTTTGGGAAACAAAGATATATGAATTGGTGTTTTTTTTTGGAATTCTTTCGTGGATATGAGCGTCGCTGGCAAGGCCAGCATTTGTTGCCCATCCCTAGCTGCCCTTGAGAAGGTGGTGGTGAGCTGCCGCCTTGAATCACTGCATTCCATCTGGTGTAGGTACACTCACAGTGCTGTCAGGAAGAAAGTTCCACGTTTTTGACCCAGCGACAGTGAAGGAACGACGAGACCAATCTAAATCAGGATGATGTGTGACTTGGGGGGGGCGGGGGGTGGGGGTGGGGTGGAACTTGTAGGTGGTGCGTATGTAGCCCTTGTCCTTCTAGGTGGAAAAGAGGTCGGAAGGAGGCTTGGCAAGTTGCTGCAGTGCATTTTGTATACAGTGCACACTGCTGCCGTTGTGTGCCAGTGGTGGAGGTTGTGAATGTTTAAGGCGGTGGATGGGGTGTCAGTCAAGCGGGCTGCTTTTTCCTGGACGGTGTGAAGCTTCTTGAGTGGTGTTGGAGCTGCACTCATCTAAGCAAGTGGTGAGTAGTCCATCACACTCCAGATTTGTGCCATGTAGCTGGTGGACAGGCTTTGCGGAGTCGGGAGGGGAGTTATTTGCCACGGAATTCCCGGCCTCTGACCTCCTCTTGTAGCCAAAGTATTTATGTGGCTGGTCCAGTTAACTTTCTGGTCAATGGTAACCCCCAGAATGATGTTGGTGGGAGATTCAGTAATGGTAATGCTAGTGAATGTGAAGGGGAAATGATTAGAGATGGTCATTGCCTGGCACTTGTGTGGTGTAGATGTTACTAATCAACCCAAGCCTGAATGTTGTCCAGGTTTTGTTCCATGCGGGCACAGGCTGCTTTTGTATCTGAGGAGTCGCGAATAGTACTGAACACTGTGCAATCAACGAACATCCCTGATTCTGACCTTCCGTTGGAAGAAAGGTCATTGCTGAAGCAGCTGAAGATAGTTGGGCCTCAGACACTACTGTGAGGAACTCCTTCAGCGATGTCCTGGGGCTTAGATGTTTTGCCTCCAACAACCACAACCATCTTTCTTTGTACTGGGTATGACTCCAACCTGTGCTGCTATCATGAAGGTTTAAAGATGACGCCATAAGCATACATAAGTATTCAAAAAGGCATTGAATACTGTTTTAGCTGCCACTTCAAAAGTCAATTTCAGTTATAGAAATTGGGTTCTTTTTTTAAATTTCTTTTTAGAATCTGATCGGTTAGAACATCAGCTTGAAAATGCAGTGTCGCTCCGTCAAGATTTTGAAGAAACTACAAACAAAGTAAAAGCACTTGAAAAACAGATTAAAGCACTTAAACAAGAAAAAGAAGAAAATCACAAGGTACACAAGTAAAATTGATATTCTTAAAAAAACCTTGGTAGGTTATGATTAAAAAGGAGCATGATTGTAATTTGATTTTTTAATTCATTATGGGTATATCGCTAGCTCTTGAAGTTGGGCAATGCAACAGCATTACTGAAGTGTTAAAATATTCCTGTAGTATCCTAATATAAAGGAAATGATGCAAATCCTTAAAATGTTATAAAAATATCAACTGCTTGAAATATGCAGCAGGTCATTCAGCCTCTGTTAAATGAAAAGACAGATTCCAACATTTTATGTTTGCAGTTTGTAATTCCAATTTTGATGTACTTACTGACTAGGTAGTTTAGTGAAACATATGTAAATCTTCTAAGTATTCACCTTTTAGATCTAAAATGTGATGTTCAAGTTGTGGAGGCGGGTGGGTCGGGGAGAAACTGCAAAGATGTTACCATTAAGAAAGGAGGGAGAGAAAGTAGGGATCTATAGGCCAGTTGACCTGACATCAGTAGTACGGAAAATACCAGAATCTGTTAAGGACATGGTTACAGGGTATTTGGAAAATCACAATATGATTAGGCAGTGTCAACACAATGTTATGAAAGGGGAAGTGTTTGACAACCCTATTGGAGTTCAGCAGTGTTTAGCTAGAGTCTAGCACAGTAGATAAGGGGAAACCAGTGGATGTGGTATATTTGGATTTTCGCAAGGCATTCAATAAGATACAACACAATGGATTGTTACACAAGGTTAGGGCTCATGAGATTGGGGTAATATATTAGTATGGATTAAGGACTGGTTAACGAACAGAAAACAGAGTGGGAATAAATGAGTCATCTTTAGGATGGCAGAGTGTAACTAGTGGAGTTCTGCAAGGATCTGTGCTGGGACCTCAGCCATTTATAGCCTTATCCATTACATAGATAAGGGGACCAAGTGTAATATATCCAAGTTTGCTGACGATACTAAGCTGGATGGGAAAGTAAGCTGTGAGGAGGACGTAAAGAGGTTGCGATGTGACATGGACAGGTTACTTGTTAGGGCAAGAGCGTGGCAGATGGAGTGTAACGTGGGGAAGTATGAAATTATCCACTTGGGTAAGAAAAATGGAAAAGCGGCATTTTTTTTAAAAGGTAAGATGCTAGTAACTTGGGAATTTGGGTGCCCTTGCACAAGAAACACAGTTAACATGCAGGTACAGCAAGCAATTATGAAGGCAAATGGTATGTTAGTATTTATTGCAAGGGGGTTGCAGGATAAGAAAGTCATGCTGCAATTACATCGGGCTTTGGTGAGACCACACCTAGTTTACTCAGTAGAAGAATCTCTTGTCCAGTAAAATCTCAGTCTGATGTTTTATGCAGTGTGTCCATTCTTCTAGTAGTGTTTGGGGATCAGGATTCTTTCCAATCCTGCATGTTGATCCAATGCAATTTCAAACAAAGTCAGCACTTGATAAATAAAAGCAAAATACTGCGGATGCTGGAAATCTGAAATAAAAACAAGAAATGCTGGAACCACTCAGCAGGTCTGGCAGCATCTGTGAAAAGAGAAGCAGAGTAGTTCCGATGAAGGGTCACTGACCCGAAACGTTAACTCTGCTTCTCTTTCCACAGATGCTGCCAGACCTGCTGAGTGGTTCCAGCGTTTCTTGTTTTTATTTCAGCACTTGATAAAGTAAGGTTGACATTTGGAACCAGAAAAGGTGCTGATTCCCACTCAAATTGCAGTGGTCTGGAATGAGCCCGTCACATATCATTCAAGTAAATCCAGGAAACATGCTGTGATGGGTCTTTATTAGGCTACTTTATCAAGGGAATTGTTCTTCTTGCAAGGAATAAAAATTTAAGACAGTGCTTATGCTAGAGGTAGCATCTCATTTTGTTCATTTTTTCTGCTATTTATTCACCTTCTGAAGACTTAGACTCCTTCCTTCGGGGACGGTTTACATATGAACCAGTCACCCACCAGTTCCATACCTAAACAGCATTTCTTCATGTGTAAACATAGACTGAGGGTGCTGATGGTCTTCTCAATCGAAGAAGGAAGCACTGCTCAATCCTGACCTCATCTGAAAGCCACATGTACACTTGCATTAAAATGCTATGAGAGAAGTATTGCTTTTGCCAATGTTTTCCTCATATTAGAAATTAACCACTGTGGGACTGGAGCATGCACAGTGCTGTATTTGTCACTGAGCTTCATGTGGTCAACATTGTAACTCAGTTTACTGACAGTGCCAGTTTGAAATTGGTATCTGTAATATAATGCAGCTTACTTTCCAGCAAATTCTTAATTCTGTAAACTTATTTTTTGTATCCCTGAAAGAATGGCAGCTCAGCAATCCTGGTTACAGGATTTTCAGAGGAGTTAGCAAAGAGCCTAAAAAAAGGAGGGGTACAACATTGATTAAAGAAACAGTTATAGCTGTGAGGAGTGATGATATGGTAGAAGTATCATCAAATGAGAGCATATGGGTTTAACTAAAGAACAAAAAAGGGTCAATCACACTATTGGGAGTGTATTATAGACCCCCAAACAGTCAGTCAGAGATAGAAGATTAATATGTCGGCAAATCTCTGAGAAGTCCAAAAACAATTGGGCAGTAATAGTGGGGAAATTCAACTACCCTCATATTAGCTGGGATGGAAGTAGTGTGAAAGACACAGACTGTGCAGAATTCTTTTTTTAAAAAAATACTTTTTTAGCCATTAAGTAGCAGCCTAACAAGCGAGGGGGCAGGGTTCTGGACTTCATTTTAGGGAATGAATTTGGGCAGGTGGAAGGGGTATCAGTAAGGGAGCACTTTGGTGGAATTGATCATAATTCAGTTAGATTTAGGGTAGTTATGGAAAAGGACAAAGATAGACCAGGAATAAAAGTTCTCAATTGGGGAAAAGCTAATTTTATGAAGCTGAGATGTGATTTAGCTGAAGTTGGTTGGAAACAGCTACTTGAAGGTAAATCAGTGGCAGATCAGTGGGAGGCATTCAAGGAAGAGATAGTGAGGGTTCAGAGCAAGTATGTTCCCTTAAAGAAAACGGGTGGGACTAAAAATCCAGAGCCCCATGGGAGTCGAGGCTTAAAGGAAAGGATAAAGAAAAAAAGAAAGCTTATGACAGATACTGAGGGCTCAATGCTGCATAAAAGCTAGAAGAGTATAAAAAGTGTAGTGGTGGAATTAAAGAGGTAATTAGGAAAGTGAAGAGAGGGCAAGAAAAATAGTGGCAAAGGATAGCGAAAAAGTGGTCTATCAGGGACCATAACGGAAACCTGTGGGTGAATGTGGAGGACATTGGTATGGTTCTTAATTAATACTTTGCGTCTGTTTTCACAAAAGGGAGACAATTCAGACATTGCAGTCAGAGAGCAGGTGTGTAAAATTTGTGATGAAATTAGTGAGACAGGAAATGTTAAGGGGTTTAATCTTAAGCCCAGACGAAATGTATCCTGTTGAGGGAAGCAAGAAAAGAAAAAGCGGAGGCACTGACCATTTTCCAATCCTCTCTGGCTACAGGTGTGGTGCCAGAGGACTGGAGGACAGCTAACATTGTACCAATGTTTAAAAAGGGAGAAAGGGATAGATGAGTAATTGCAGGCCAGTTAGCCAAACCTCAGTGGTGGGAAAATTGGAAAATAATTCTGAAGGGCAAGATAAATCTTTATTTAGAACCACACAAATTAATCAGAGAGTCAGCACAGATTTGTTAAGTGAAGATCGTGTCTGGCTAACATAATTGAGTTTTTTGAGGAGGTAACAAGGAGGGTCTTAATGAGGGTAGTGCATTTGATGTAGTCTTTATGGTTTTAGCAAGGCTTTTGATAAGATCCCATATGGTAGACTGGTCACGAAAATAAAAACCCCTGGAATCCAAGGCAAAGTGGAAAGTTCGGTCCAAAATTGGCTCAGAGGCAGGAAGCAAAGGGTACTGGTCCATGGGTGTTTTTGAGATGGGAAGCTTGTTTCCAGTGGCGCTCTGCAAGGCTCAGTTCCAGGTCCATTGTTTTTTGTGATGTACATCAATGATTTGGACTTGAATGCAAGGGGTATGGTGAGGAAGTTTGCAGACGATATAAAAATTGGCCGTGTGGTTCACTTTGAAGAAGAAAACTGTAGACAGCAGGAAGCTATCAGGTGGGCGGAACAGTGGCAAATGGAGTTTAATCCAGAGAAGTGTGAAGAACAGGGAGACCTTGGAGTGTATGTCCATCGATCCCTGAAGGTGGCTGGCCAGGTCGACAAGGTGGTCATATAGGTGCTTGATGGCCAGCACGGACTCGATGGGCCGAAGGGCCTGTTTCTGTGCTGTATAACTCTATGACTCTTGCATTCGGGGAAGGCTAACAAGGCAAGGGAATACACAATAAATGGTAGGATGCTGAGACGTAGAGGAACAGGGAGACCTTGGAGTGCTTGTCCATAGACCCTGGAGGGTGGCTGGCCAGATAGATAAGGTGGTCAAGATTTAGTGTAAGAGGTAGGAGGGTTTAGAGAGGATTCGAGACGAAAAAAATTTTACCCAGAGGGTAGTGGGGATCTGGAACTCACTGCCTGAAAGGGTTGTAGAGGCAGAATACCTCATAACATTCAAAAAGTACTTGATATGCACTTGAAGTGCTGTAACCTACAAAGCTACAGATCAAGAGCTGGAAAGTGGGATTAGGCTAGATGGATATTGTCCACGTGGGCATGATGGGCCGAATGACCTCCTTACGTGCTGTAAATTTCTATGATTCTATATATTAATGTAATGTCTGTCTAACCTATAATTTTGATAGCAACTTGTTGAAACCCTTGAACGGCAAAAATCCCAAACCAAGGAATTGAAGGATGCACATCAGCAGAGGAAAATTGCAATGCAGGAGTTTTCTGAACTCAATGAACGGATGGCAGAGTTGCGCTCACAAAAACAGAAGTTGTCTCGACATCTCCGTGACAAAGAGGAAGAGTTGGAATTAGCTATGCAGAAGATTGATACAATGCGTCAGGAAATTCGGAAAGCAGAGAGGACCAGAAAGGAAGTAAGTTACCGACAAACTGAAAGAATAGAGTCCCAGTTTACATTAGCTCTGAGAACTTGTATGTTTAGAAGTAATCCTATAAATTAACTTGAGACTTGTAAGAAACTTTTTCTTGATTTCTAATCCAAAGAAATAAGTAAGTTCTAAAAGGAAACTTGCCTGTTGACATAGACAAACCAGTTAGTGGGTTAGGGAAGCAGCACAATATGTAAAGCAGTAAATGGAAATAATGAAATTGTAGAAATAATGAAGGGAATAGAATGATGAGCTTGCTGCTAATTGTCATTATAAATTAATTTGTTCTTCAACTTGTCATCGTTTCAAATGTAACTTTTCCTCAACTGTTGGACAGTTTTACCAAATGTGCCAAGTGTGCAAAGCATTTTGTGCAAGTTTCTTCATCTTGCAAGAAATCTACGTTGTTTCAGTGTCAAATCAAAGAACAGAACACAGCAGAATTAATTTTACACAGATTTTTTTTATTATTCATTCATGGGATGTGGGCGACGCTGGCCAGGCCAGCATTTATTGCTCATCCCTAATTGCCCTTGAGAAGGTGGTGATGAGCTGCCTTCTTGAACTGCTGCAGTCCATTTGGGGTCGGTACACCCACAGTGCTGTTAGGAAGGGAGTTCCAGGATTTTGACCCAGCGACAGTGAAGGAACGGCAATATGGTTCCAAGTCAGGATGGTGTGTGACTTGGAGGGGAACTTGCAGGTGGTGGTGTTCCCATGTATTTGCTGCCCTTGTCCTTCTAGTTGGTAGAGGTCGCGGGTTTGGAAGGTGCTGTCTAAGGAGCCTTGGTGCATTGCTGCAGTGCATCTTGTAGATGGTACACACTGCTGCCACTGTGTGTCGGTGGTGGAGGGAGTGAATGTTTGTAGATGGGGTGCCAATCAAGCAGGCTGCTTTGTCCTGGATGGTGTTGAGCTTCTTGAGTGTTGTTGGAGTTGCACTCATCCAGGCAAGTGGAGAGTATTCCATCACACTCCCGACTTGTGCCTTGTAGATGGTGGACAGGCTTTGGGGAGTCAGGAGGTGAGTTACTCACCTCAGGATTCCTAGCCTCTGACCTGCTCTTGTAGCCACGGTATTTATATGGCTACTCCAGTTCAGTTTCTGGTCAATGGTAACCCCTAGGATGTTGATAGTGGGGGATTTAGCGATGGTAATGCTATTGAATGTCAAGGGGAGATGGTTAGATTCTCTCGTTGATGATGGTCATTGCCTGGCACTTGTGTGGCGCGAATGTTATTTGCCACTCATCAGCCCAAGCCTGGATATTGTCCAGTTCTTGCTGCATTTCTACACGGACTGCTTCAGTATCTGAGGAGTCACGAATGGTGCTGAACATTGTGCAATCATCCGCGAACATCCCCACTTCTGACCTTATGATTGAAGGAAGGTCATTGATGAAGCAGCTGAAGATGGTTGGGCCTAGGACACTACCCTGAGGAACTCCTGCAGTGATGTCCTGGAGCTCAGTTGATTGACCTCCAACAACCACAACCATCTTCCTATGCGCTAGGTATGACCCCAGCCAGTGGAGGGTTTTCCCTCTGATTCCCATTGACCTCAGTTTTGCTAGGGCTGCTTGATGCCATACTCAGTCAAATGCTGCCTTGATGTCAAGGAGATGTTTGTCTGTGTAGAAGTAGAAAGAAAAACAGAGGTCCCTCAGTTTCTCAGTCAGTTATGCTGTCTTTTTTATGCAAATTCCTCATTAATTGTTCCTTTCCATCTTACTATTGCTCCATAATTGCCATATTGTATGTGTTACTCTGTTGAACTATCTTTTTTTCTCCCCTCTAACTCCATGTTGGACACAGTCTCAGAATAAGGGGCAGGCCATTTAAGACTGAGATGAGGAGGAATTTCTTTACTCAAAGGGTGGTGAATCTGTGGAATTCTCTACCCCAGAGGGCTGTGGAAGCTCAATCATTGAGCATGTTCAAGACAGAAATCAATAGATTTCTGGTACTAATGACATCAAGGGATATGGGGATAATGGGGAAAAATGGCTTAGAGATAGATGATCAGCCATGATCTTTTTAAATGGCGGAGCAGACTCGACGGGCCGAGTAGTCTACTCCTGCTCCTATTTTCTATGATCCTATGATGTGCCAGGTCAGAGTACTGCAGCAGAAAAGATTTCGAAACTCTTCTTATGTGGTCCTTGACAGACAAGCAGTGTCACAATTGAAGGCAATACTAAGCAAGTTAAAAGTTGCTGTAGAAAAAAAATTTTTTAAGTGAATCATCGCCCAATAGTCCTGATTTTAGACACCTCAACTATTTCCAATTGCTCATCTGTATTGATCTATGACTTCAAACACAAATAACAGGTCTCCCAATTCCAATTCAGTTGACTGGCTGAATATATTTCTGAAGAAACCATACTTTGATTTTTCACAGTTTTCCTCTCTCAATTTTGCAATGTTAAGAACAACAATTGCTAAGTATCTCTAATGTTTTAGGGGGTCTCCCACATCACTGTCCCTTCCTAGAATTATTGTTTGGACAGTAATTACCAACAGAAAGTAAGCCATAAGTTAACAAAAGATCAGTTTAACTGACCAAGCTCGCATCAGATCAATGAACTGTCATGCCCAGTAAAGGCATGTCCTATTCATAACTTTAAACATGGACTGTATTCAGCACAGAATCTTCTGGAGTTGAATTTTCTTTTCAAATGAACCACAATAGACATTCAAATGCTGCAATAAGATGGCTTCTGAGGGTCAGGTGACTTTTACAATTTCAGCCCAGACTCCGAAGTATCTCAAGCCACCAGAAAGTTCCTAATTGACCATGGGTGGAGTGTCTCCCTTGAATGGATGTACCACGATAAAATCATTTGTGGATTCACACCTCCTGCTTGTGGTCTGACCCAAAACTCCATATCTATGGACTCCTAGACTCACTGTCTCCAAGCTCGAGACTTAATGAAGAGAGCTGTAAGAAAACAGTTAAATCATAAGTAGGTGCGAATGGCCACCATCCATCCCCACTGTGTAGAATTACGACCAAGGTGGGAGGAGTTCCACTTCTCCACAGGCCACAACATAGGGCGGCGCAGTGGTTAGCACCGCAGCCTCACAGCCAGGGACCCGGGTTCAATTCTGGGTACGACCTGTGTGGAGTTTGCAAGTTCTCCCTGTGGCCGCGTGGGTTTTCAACGGGTGCTCCGGTTTCCTCCCACAGCCAAAGCCTTGCAGGTGATTGGTAAATTCGCTGTTGTAAATTTCCCCTAGTGTAGGTAGGTGGTAGGGAATAAAAACAAGAAATGCTGGAACCACTCAGCAGGTCTGGCAGCATCTGTGAAAAGAGAAGCAGAGTTAACGTTTCGGGTCAGTGACCCTTCATCGGAACTACTCTGCTTCTCTTTTCACAGATGCTGCCAGACCTGCTGAGTGGTTCCAGCATTTCTTGTTTTTATTTCAGATTTCCAGCATCCGCAGTATTTTGCTTTTATTTTAGGTGGTAGGGAATATGGGATTACTGTAGGGTTAGTATAAATGGGTGGTTGTTGGTCGGCACAGACTCGGTGGGCCGAAATGGCCTGTTTCAGTGCTGTATCAATAAATAAATAAATAAAATTTTAAAAAATAAATAAAAAATGAAATATATTTAAATGTTTACCCAGTTCCCAATACGGTCAATCATAGACTCAACTCTTTATCCCAGAATAAAATACACCAACCATGTTTCTTTAATAAACAACAAAATTATCAGTTTATTATAAAACAAGACTTAACCAGTAATGAAACAAAGCATTAACACAGATTGAAATATGAAAGTTCCCCTTTTTAAATTCTCCACACGCAACTCACGCACACTGAAAAAAGTACAGAAATTCGCTCTGCAGCGGTCTGTTAGGAAAAAAAAGAATATTTTGGCCAAATATTTGCTAATTTTTGAAGAAAAAAAAGAGATGTGGGAAAATGTCAGTTGTCCCTTTTTGGTTTGGCGTCGCAAATTTGCATAGATGGCAGTCACTGGAATCTTTCTAGAATAGTCTTCAGGCGATGTTGAAGATTAGTTTGGCAGGTTTTCCGAGCGAAATGCAGCATCAGGAGTTTCCGGCAGGCCTTTCAGGAGGAATGCAGCATCAATTTCTCTATTTCTTACACTCACTTCTTCGAGCTTCTCAAAGAGATGGAAAAGGCTGAGCTGGGGTGACTGCTCTCTTAGCTGGTTTTTAAAACTCCTTTCAAAACACTCCACACCACAACTCACTGTCCAAAGTGAAACCAAAAAACAACCTCAGGAATCAAGCCTGCTGACCCCTATAAATCTTGATCTGTCCCTTCTCTGTAAACATCTTCTACAAGTCAAAAGGCCCCTGCTGGGTATTTATCTGAAGACAGGTGACTTCCAGTAAGGGTCAGTTTCAAACAAGACCTCAGTGTCCCTTCAATGACCCCAGTGGAAAAAAAACATCCATGGAATCCTTTTCAGTTTTCCCAAATAAAACAATGTCCATAAGTCCTCATGAGTCCTCAAAAACAAAAACTTAACAAAAAAATATAGAAGTACCATAACAGTAACAATGGCTTCGACCTTCAAATCATTCTGGGTGGGCAATAGAAGTATTGATCAGGTGGCCACCTGACCAAAGCTAATCACAAGTAACAAATCTTAATACTCCAAGCACCAGGGCGAAACTGGGCAGTTTGCAAACCATAGCTGCAGACATAGCAGCAAAGGCAGAACACCTATGCCTTAAAACTGGAGACTTCAACATCCTAAGGTCTCCAAGCCTGTTCCTTTTCAAGTCCACCAGTACAGAACACTGACCACCTAATAATGAGGCAACAAGCAACTAACTTTGTGACCTGCTGAAAAGTCCACCTCTTTGAGAGAATCCTGCAATGACTTCGATATATGACTACAGCTATCGAACCCACCTAACTACCCTTCCGGAGTGAAAAAGCCTTCCTCACTGTGTCTGCAATGCATGCTTTTTCCCCAAGACAAGCCAAATCTCATGACTTATGAACTATTCCTTTGTTTGCAATTTGTAAAAGTGCACTATCCTCTTTAATGGCTTTCTTTCTCATGTGTGTGTGTGTGAGAGTGAGTGGCGAATGAGTGACATAGCGTTAGACTTTTGGGGTGAACGTGTGAATAAAAATTATCCTCATTTAAACCCACGAAAAGCATGCTGATGGTTATTCAAATTGGCCATACACTCGGGTTACGGAACACACACATCTTCCTTGTTAGCAACACACTGATTACGGACAGTAAAGGGAAGGGAACTGGGGTTTCAGTTCTCTCTCAATTCTGTCCATAACAGAATCGGGAGCTGCATCTGGGATTTGAACCAATTGGGCTAAAATGAGCTGCATCTAACCTTGGAAAAAAATAAATTGGAAGCAAGAGGGAAAAGGTCAATAACTGAAATTGTTCCTTTAAAAAAAAAAGGACTGCAGCAGCAGGCTTAGTGTATATTAACAATAGAAATTAGATGTCTGACTTTAACATGAAGTCATTTGTAGAACAAGAGGACTTAACTTGGCATAAGTTAGCTACCTTAACCATTGATCAGCTCAGAGCAGTAGCTGGTCAGGTAGAACTTAGTATGAGGAAAAGAGCAGGAAGACCCGAGGTGCTAAAAATGCTGGACCAAGCAGAAGACATCGAACCTGAAACCGACTAGGTTACCATATCAAAAGTTCACCTGGAAGAGCAGAGGCTCGAGTTAGAATTTCAGGTGAGAAAGGAGGAATGAGAGTGAAGTGAGGGGGAGCGAGAGAGAGAGCTTCCCAGAGGGAAAAGTTTGAGAAGGAATTACAAGCACAAAAAGACAGTGAAATGAGACAGTTTGAATTGACTAGGGGAAATATTGTCATTTTGTAGTGGAGAAGCCGCTGGCAATTCAAATGACCCTACTCCAGAGACCAGCTTTGATTTCATAAAAGTATTCCTCGTTAGTACCCAAATTTGAAGATGATATTGAAGCTGCCTTCTTATCCTTCGAGAAGCTTGCAGATCAGTAAAAGTGGCCTGAAGAAATTTGAACTCTCCTGCTGCAAGGCCAGTTAACAGGAAAAGCCCACAAGGTTTATTCGCTGTTGTCAGCTGAGAGCTCCTCAAGCTACGAGCAAGTGAAAATGTTATTCTCTGTGCTTATGAGTTAGTACCGGAAGCGTATCGCCAGACGTTTAGGAGCTCTTGCAGAAAGCCCACTCAAACCTTCTTCGAATTTGAGTGAATTAACTCACCTTCGACCGATGGGTCCGAGCACTCAAAATTGATCACACATACGAGGGATTAGGAGAGGTTAGAGAAGTTCAAAAATTGCCTCTGTACAGCCATAAGACTCGTGGAAGAGCAGAGGGTTCTAACATCCAGGAATGCTGCAACCCTCGTTGCTAATTACTAGCTCACGCATAGACTCGGGAACATTGGAAAACCCTTTCTTAATGGCCCCCAGAAGTTCGGAAAAAACAGAAAAGGGGAATACAGTAGGGGATGGGGTAGCCAGGAGAAAATGAATAGAATGAGGGTGCAAGAGGTCATCCCCAAGCCAGAAGAGAAGGCACAGGGAGCAGGACTGACACCCGAAGACTGGTGTATTCCCATTGCAGTAAAATAGAACACACAGGGTCAGACTACTGGAAACATGAGGCTTGATAAGGATCCACAAAATCAGACCTGAGAAGGATACCTCTGTGGGTGACGTAGCAGATCAGACTGTGGCCATAGCTGCAGAAATTGACCCCTCTATCAGTACCATCCTATGCGTGGTAGAACCAGACAAAATCCCTGAAAGTTACCAGAGTTTTGTCCTCCAAGGATCAGTGTCTCCATACCCCTCTAAGGAAATGGGCAAGTCCATCATACTGCTCAGGGATACAGGGACCACTCAATCCTTCTTTGGAAACCTGAATCAAGGAGAGGAGGTGATCAGCCGAGCCACCTTATTTAAGGTGCAGCAGGCAGACCCGAACCGAAAGCGTATAGCGAAAACTGCCTGCTCTGAGGCAGAAGCTGCCCAGGTCCCCAGAATGCTATTACCCGAGAGACAGCGTAGTAATGTGAAAGTGGAGACCCTCTGGGAAAGAATTTCATGTCCCGTGTGTTCCAGGAGGTTGTCCATTGCCCAGGTATAGTACAGTTGAAATCCTTGGCCTATCACCCACAGACCCAAGGAGCATTAGAACGACATCATCAGAACCTCAAAACCATGGTCCGAACATAATGCCTTGAACACCCTCATAATTGGGATGAGGGATTAGGTCTCTTGCTGTTCGCCACGAGTAATTCACCGAATGAATCCACAGGCTTCAGCCATTCAAATTCATTTATAGACATGAGGTGTGAGGCCCCCTGAAGCTAGTAAAAGAAAAATTTCTGCAGCCAAGAGAGGAAACCTCACCATTAGAGTACATATCCACGTTTCGTTAACGGCTCTTTAACGTCATAGAGCAATAAAAAGCTTTGCAGTAAATCATGAAAAAGCAGGCAGACAGGCATGCTGAGACTCAAACTCTCCAGCCAGGGGGTCAGGTTATGCTGCTGTTGCCATTACCAAGTGATCCCTTTAGAGCAAAATCTAGTGGCCCACACAGTGTGATCAAAAGGATCAATGAGGTAAATTATCTGATTCATTCCCCTGACTGCAGAAAGAAACACCAGTTACACCACCTTAACATGTTAAAAAGATATTCTAGCCGAGAACCTGGTCAACCAGTAGGTGTTTGCCAGAAGGTAGGGATAGAAGAGGACAGCAGTGTCAGCAAGGACGAGATAGATGAGGGACCAGAAAACTCTCAGATTGAACCCTTGACTGTAAGACTAGCAAACAGAGATTTTGGAAGATTTAAACTCCATGCTGACCTATTTCACTGGACAACCAGAAGAAAGACAGAACCAGCCTGTTCAGGGAGTTTAAAGAAGTGTGTAGGGACCAACCAGGACGCACCTCACTGATAGTTCACTATGTGGATGTGGGAGATACCACACCAATTAAGCAAAACCCTTACAGACTGAGCCCTGGCTGTTGGTTCAAGTCCACCAAGAAATCCAGTCCGTGCTAGAACACGATATAATCGAGCCCAGTCAAAGCAGCTGGAGCTCCCCCATTGTGCTAATTCTGAAACTTGACGGTTCTAAGAGGCTCTGCATCAACTACTGGAAAGTGAGTGCAGTGACCTGGACCGATTCATACCCAATCCCTCCCATCGAGGATTGCATTGACAAGGTAAGAAACTCCGCCTACATCAGCAAAATTGATTTTTAAAAGGGTACTGGCAAGTTCCCATGACCCTCAAAGCGAGGAAAATCTCCGCTTTTGTCAGCCTGGTGGCTTATATGAGTGCAAGGTAATGCCATTTGGTCTCAAAAGTGCCCCAGCAACCTTCCAAAGACTGATAAATCAGGTGGTGGCTGGATTAAATAACTCTGCAGTGTACCTGGGCGACATGCTGGTTTACAGCGACACCTGGAAAGAGCACTTAACCACCTGGAGGCAGTGTTCAAGGGCCTACCTACAGTGAGCTAACATAGTTGTAAATTTAGCCAAGAGTGAGTTTGCTAAAGTGAAGGTAACCTATTTTGGGCATCTAGTAGGATAGGATCGAGTGTTGTCACAGGAGGCAAAGGTACGCAACCTGGTTAACCTCCCCACTACCAAAGCAAAGGGGGAGATGCTGCCATTTCTGGGAATGTGCAGATTCGTCCCAAACTTCAGTACTCCAGCTGCCCCACTAACTGATTTCCTCAAGAAAACTGCTAAGGTATTGTGGACAGAGGCATGCCAAAGAGCTTTTGGAAAATGAAGGGCCATTCTGACAAATGAACCCGTGTTAGCTGCCCCAAACTTTAACAAATCATTTTGTGTAGCTATTGATACGAATGACATGGAAGTAGGAGCGGTTTTGCTTCAGGAGGGCAACTCCGGAATCGACACCCAATTGGCAATTTTTCAAAAAAGACTGAACAGGCATCGGAGAAAATAATCTAGAGTGAAGAAGGAAACATTTGGACTCCTATCAGCCCTTCAGCACTTCGAGGTTTATGTAAGCAATGGACACTGAGACCCAAATGTACACTGACCATAATCCCTTAAAGTTCCTAGAAAAGTTTAAAGTGAGCAATGCCAGGCTGTTTCAATGGAGCTTGCACTCACAGCCATTCAACTTAAAGATCACCCACGTTGCTGGAAAAAACAATGTCATCGCTGATGCCCTATCTATAGAGTGTCAGTTATTGCAGTATGAGATTAACGTGTGGCTTTCTGAATGAGCATGTACAGAATGCGTTTGTATTTTTCTTGCTTTACCCGGAAGGCAATGTTTTTTTTTTTTAAAAGTCATCAACATTCCTTTTTTTTTTCCATGTGGTGAAGGCATGTCATGCCCAGTACAAGCATGTCCTATTCATAACTTTAAACATGGACTGTATTCAGCATAGAATCTTCGAGAGCTGAATTTTCTTTTTTAAACGAACCACAATGGGCATTAAAATGCTGCAGTAAAATGGCTGTCGAGGGTCAGGTGACTTTTGCCATTTTGGTGCAGACTCAAGTATCTCGAGCTTCCAGAAAGTTCCTAATTGACCATGGATGGAGTGCCTCCCTTGGATGGACATACTAAGACAAAACCATTTGTGGAATTCACACCTCCTATTGTTTGTAACTCAATATCTATGGACTGCTCGACTCACTGGGCTGGATCGGCGGCAGGTGAAAAAAATGGCGCCAAAGAGCCACTGCGATTACAAGCAAGGTGGCTCATTTAAATAGCCAGGGAGGGCCGCGCCCTCCCCCGATCATGTGGAGGGGCAGGCTGTCCGTCCCAGCAATGGCGTCAGCTGCCTGTGCGCCGGCGCTGACCACATTTTAAAAGGGCTGTCAGCCCTACCAGTAAATTTAAATATTTAAAGTTAGATTGCATCTTTTGCCCCTCTTGCACCTCTCAATAACAATTAAATGAATTATTTGCCCATCCTCTTGCCCCGTCCCCATACACCTACCTTTACTATCTGACCTTCCCCTCCCCACCCCTCACAAACTGTATAAACTATAATCCTTCCCACCATTCCCTACACCCATGATGCTAATTTGACCCCGCCTCCCCCCCCCCCCCCCCCCCCCTTCCCGCTCTGAGAAATTTGCCGCCTCCTCCCTCCCCACCAGTGTTGCACCTCGTTTTCCCGGACGGGGATCCGAAAGCACAGCAGTGCTGGCCGCCAGGGTGAAGATGGTTGCGGTACTTCAGGTTGCGACGGGCGATTCATTAATTCAGGTGATTTAATTTATTTAAATGGCGGTCCCATTGCCGAGCAGCCAGCAATATCGGGTCGGGCCCTGCCAGTGTCAAGGTCCATGGCGGGCCTCATCCGGGGCAATCTTCATGCCCTCTCCCGCCATGGATCCCGCGTCGAGGGCTTTATAAAATTCAGCCCACTGTCTCCGAGCTCGAAACTTAACAGCTTTTAAAAAAAAAACAGTTGTCATAAGTAGGTGAGAATGGCCACCATCCATCCACACTGTGTAGCAATGGCTTTGACCTTCAAATCATTTTGGGTAGACAATAGAAGTATTGATCAGGTGGCCACCTAACCGAAACTGATCACAAATAACAAATCTTTTTACTCCAAGCGCCAGGGAGAATCTAGTCAGTCTGCAAACCATAGCTGCAGAGACAGCAACAAAGGTAGAACATTAATGCCTTAAAACTGGAGACTACAACATCCTATGGTCTCCAAGCCTGTTCCTTTTCAAGTCCACCAGTTACAGAACACTGACCTCCTAGTAATGAGACTACAAGCAACTAATTTTGTGACCTGCTGAATAATCCACCTCTTTGATATATGACTCCAGCTATCGAGTCAACCTAACTTGTCAACAACACACTGGTTGCGGACAGTAAAGGGAAGGGAACTGGGGTTTCAGTTCTCTCAATTCTGTCTGTAACAGTACTCTAATACAAAGGAATGTATTATGGGAAACCAGTGCAGGTGGCAACATTAGAGAGGAGTCTAATGTAAAGATGTTTATACAGCGAACAGTATTTAAACTGAGTTTAATTGACCTAAAAAAACATATTGTTTCGTTAGTTCCCTACAATTATGTGGGTTTTGCAGTTAAGCAGTATTGTAGCAAAACCTAAATTATCCAGATATATTGCTGCATTCGCCTCTGAACCATACTGTTTTTGAGTACTATAGTTCAAATATTCTGATATTAAACCATTTGCAGTAGGCTATAGCTTATCTTTAATCCAGGTGTGCAGCAATGAATTGTAGTGCCTACTGCTGCTTTGTTGAGAACTATTGACGTAGACATTTTGAAAATTAAATTGATGACGCCATATTCCACAGATGCACATGGCTTTTTATTTACTGGACTGCTTTAGCATGATCCAAATATGCTAAAATATTACTTTTAATTTTTTCGCAATCTGAGTCATGCCACATATTGAAAGTGTCTTTTCCTTCTCTTAAATTTAATTCACTATTTCATAGTAATTTTACTGGGCTGTATTTAACTTAATTGGTTAAGGCACTGATGCAATCTTGCTACTTGGTAAACAGCTTAAGCATGTTATGCATTTAAAATGTGAATAATATTATTTAGGGATAGAACTACAGTGGTAAATCTTATTGCAAAATGCAGCATAATGCTCTCCACTTTTTTGCTGCCAGTTTTTTTTTTAGCCCTTTGAGCACTCAAATCTATTTCCACCTCTTCAGCTGATGCAATTTTTTTCTATATCACCTCCAAAATCATTTCATAATCTAATGCTGCAAAATAGGATGAGGAATATTTTGTGTTATCCAACATTTCTTAATTCTTTAATCCAAGAATGGTAAAAATTATTTTGTTTCTGAACCATTGTTGTAAGTAATCAATTATAATGGATACAAAAAGGATTGTGTGTCTGTTTTGTGGTGGAAAATTTAAAACATGGTGTATGTGAAAATTTGCAATGAGTATTTTCTTTTCTCCCTAGCTGGAAGCTCAGTTGGAAGACTCGATCGCCGAAGCATCAAAGGAACGGAAGCTTCGAGAACACAGCGAGGCTTATTCCAAACAACTAGAAAGTGAAGTGGAAGCATTAAAGGTCAGAATATATGGAAACAATGTCGAAGTTTTAAGAACGTAAGTTATGTTTTTATTGGAGGGAAAAATTGAGATGACTTAAAGGGAAATTCTAAAACAAGCCACACTCCAAAATTAATTAAAGAAGGTTTAACAATTTGTCCTCACTTCTTCAGCTTCCATATCCAAATGAATAGCCTGACATCCAAACAAGAGAGAAATATTGTGACACTGTATTGAGAATAATATTCCAACTTCCTTGGCCAGAGAAGGTGTATTAGAGATGGGGATCCAGGGGAAAGGATTTTTGTATTGTTACGGCCAAATGGTAAGGGATGTGGGTGGTCCCCACGGTTCAACTCCCAACTAACCGCAGCAAATGTTTTTGTTGCTGGGGTTTTACATGTCAAGTAAACAGACAGCGATAGGTTTTCTTACTGGTTTAAAACAGAAGATTAGTTATTTATTGAGCAATATTCATTCCCGAAATGGTCGCAACTGTACCCACACACTCATTCACACGTGCACGTGCAAACACATACAAGAGGTAAAGAGGAAAAATGATAAGTGGTTTGAAGTAAGGTAGGTTTTCAGGGTTCACTGTAAACCTGTTCAATCTTCTTGGCGGTCAGTGTCTCTTTTAAAGTCACAGGCCAAGTTTTGTAGATTTCTGTGGTAGCTGAGTCTTCAATCTAGAGATGGGAGATCACCTTCAGTTATCTGCTGCACAAGTTGAAGTGTAGAATTCACAGCAGGGCACCTTCTTCAGCTTTTGCTGGATTTCTACCAGCTTTACAGGCTTTCGTGATGTTTGTCCTGGTTTACGCTCTGTCCCTCCCTCCCTTCCCACCACCCCCCCCCTCTTCCTCGCCAGAGAGCTACTTTTTAATGTCAAAAATCTCTCGCATCTTGCGTCTGTTGGGAGGCACAGATCTCTGTCCCTGTGTTGACTACTTCATACCTTCTTTGCTTCAGAAGAACCCATTCAATTCAAAAATGTCTCTTGATGGGTTCAGGAAGTGTGTAATTGACACCTCTTAGTTTGAAATGTATCCTTTTGTCCTTATCAGACATTAAGATAGCTTGAATATACAGGTTTGACCTTCAGTGGCCATTTTGAAGCACATTGTCCACTTCTTTAAGGAAAAGTAAATTTTGGTTCTTGTTTTTTCAATCGCTGCACCTCTCGCGAGCGTAACAGTATGTTATAAGTAGTTTCAATTATTTTCTTCCTACATGTTTAGCTGAAGCAAGGAGGCCGGGCTGCTGGATCCAGCTTGCAGCACCAGCAAGAACTCTCCAAGGTAAAAGCAGAACTGGAGAAGAAACTGGTTTTCTATGAGGAGGAACTGGTGAGATGTGAAACTGCTCATAGCACAGAAATTAAGAACCTTAAAAAGGAGCTCCATGATTCAGATGCCCAACATTTAGCTCTGCAAAAGGATGTCATGATACTAAAGGACAAATTGGAGAAAGCCAAGAGAGACCGGTAAATAGCCAAATTACTAAGAACTATTTGTCTTATTAGTTGTTTTAAGTACAAGTACGCCACTTGCAGGAACATTGCAAAAATATTTGAAGCTCGATAAATATTTTCTGTAGAATAGGAGAAAAGTCCACATAGAAACTGCCTTGATAAGGTTGGTCTTAGTAGAACATGAAATTGCTGTACCATGAATTGGTGGGATATGGATTTGAACCTACACTGGTATACTCCCAATTTTTTATGTCAATATGGGCAAGAGCACAGGTCAGGTGCTGTCTCATGGCATTCTGGGGAGCAGTTGGTCCTTCATTTGACGTCGGTGCAATTGGAGAGACCAGGGAATGAGGAGGAAATAACTAATATGAAGGCCTACCCTATTTTAATAAATGGTTGAGTAGCGTGTTTTGTGGCTAATCATGTCTTTATTTGAATTTCCATGATGGTTGTTTCCACCCAGTCTGAAGCTTTGTTGAGTGAGTGTGCCATTCGGTGTGTTTTTTTGTTTGGAGGGGGGAGGGGTTGGGGTGTTGGGGCGGAATCCAGTAGTCTGGGAGTGAGAGCTTCTTGACAGTCCCCACCCCCTCCCCCCATTACAATGTAGAGTCAAAGTTACACCACAAAATGTGTATTGCTCCAAGACTGTTGCCTTCGTAGTCTATTCCCCCACCCACCGCAGAAGCTAAATTGTCGGAGCTGATGTATCATTTCTACTTGGGGAAAACTTTTTTTGTATATTGTTTCAAAATGTTTTCTGAATCTCGTTTCATGGGTGTGGATTGCGATTTTCTCTCGTTTAATGAAATGTTCAATTTTGAAGGCCACCACTTAATTGTCATTGTGCATCAACGATGCTGTTCAACCCCTTTGGCGTCAATTAAAGTTTTTTTTGTAGAAGATGTGAGGTGCTGTGCAATTTAAAAGAATAATTATTAGTGCGGTATCTAATTACAATCTGATAATTGGAAGGGGTTTGATGTCATGAATGGGGGGAAGAAATTGGGTTGTTTGTACTACAAACTGTTCAACTTGCAGCAAAAATATACATGTAATTGGAAAGCAACTAATTTTGTTTGCTGTTAATAATTTTTACCATTTTATTTTATGCCCTGTTATAGAACCTGAAGCTATGTGACAGCATGTGAAGAATATTTTATTTTTCTTCCACAGTTTTACAGTACATCATTGCATAGTTATAGGCCATTTGGCTCAAACAGTCCATACTTGGGCTTATGCTCTATGTGAACCTCTTCCCACCGGTGTATATAGATAAATATTTGCAGCTAATATAGTGATATAATCATGGGATCCAAATGGTTTATGTGAGCACTGCTATAGCACTCACATGCAGAGAGATATCTGTGAGCACTGAACTGGGGGAAAACAACCACAAGGGGACAAAAACACAGTTTTTGAAGGCAAGACGGGAGATTACAAGGTAAACGTGTTGAGATCAGGAGTTCCAAAGGACAAGATGGCAGTCTCAAATATGTAGCTGCACGGGATATTTGTACCATTCCAGTTTATGTCTTAAATTTTTTGATTTGGTGCACTTAGCTCTTTGATATTGGCAAAAATTGTTAGTACTTTGTAAGTTTGGTAAGGTTTATTGATTTGATAGTTGAGTAGAAGAAATGTTTATATCGGTTATGTTTTTGTGAGGAATAACTGAAACCAGGCAGTAGTTAAGTCATAATGTGAAAATGAAACAGTTGGTCCAAATTTGTGTTCGAATGTCATTCTAAGCACTTCACAATGTATGTAGATTCCTTATTTTAATCCAATTTCCTGAGCTTCAATTTGAGTTTGCTGTTAATATTCATATCTCTCTCACTGACCATTTTACATTATGGCTGAATGTTGCTATTTGAATTCACAGATTGCTGTTACATTAGCATTGTTTTTGGGTCGTAGGTGACTTGTTGTATATAGAGTATTTGTCCACATGCTGTTCCTCGGCGACATTATCCAAAAAAACAGTGTCAGCTTCCATATGTATGGTGATGATACCTCATCTCTATTTCAACGCCACCCCTCTCGAACCCTCCACTGTCTCTAAATTGTCAAACTGCTTGTCTGACATCCAGTACTGGATGAGCAAAATTTCTTCCAATTAAATATTGATAAGACCAAAGCCATTGTCTTTGGTCCCCACATAAAGCTCCATTCCCTGGCCACTGGCTCCATCCCTCTCTCTCTGGCAACTGTGTGAGGCTGAACCAGATTGTTCACAACCTTGGCTTCATATATGACCCCAAGATGAGCTTCCGACAATATATCCACACCATTACTAGGACTGCTTGTTTCCACCTCCGTAACATCACCTCACTCTGTCCCTGCCTCAACTAATTGCTTGCTGAAACCCTCATGCATGCATTTGTTACCTCTAGACTTGACAAGTCCAATGCACTGCTGGCCAGCCTCTCTCATTCTACCCCTGTAAACTTGAGGTCTTCCAAAACCTAGCTGCCCTTGTCCTAAATTGCATCAAGTCCCGTTCACTCATCATTCCTATGCTTGGTGATCTACATTGGCTCTCACTTAAATATCACCTCGATTTTAAAATCATCATCCTTGTTTTCAGATCCTTTTATAACCTTGACTCTCCCTATCTCTGTAATCTTCTCCAACCCCACAACTGTGAGATGTCTGCTCCTCTAATTCTGGTTCCTTGAGCATCTAAGGTTTTAATTGCTCTACCATTGGTAGGAATAGCTTCAGTTACCAAGGCCTTAAGCTCTGGAACTCCCCTCACTAAACCTCTCCACCTTGCTTTTCGCTTTTGCTCCTTAAAACCTACCTCTTTGACCAAGCTTTTGATCTTCTGCCCTAATATCTCCTTAGTTTTAAGGTACTTGTGGATAAGGATAAGAGTAGTCCTCGGGTGAAGGTGCTAAATTGGGGGAAGGCTAATTATAACAATATTAGGCAGGAACTGAAGAATTTAGATTGGGGGCGGCTGTTTGAGGGTAAATCAACATCTGACATGTGGGAGTCTTTCAAATGTCAGCTGATTAGAATCCAGGACCAGCATGTTCCTGTGAGGAAGAAGGATAAGTTTGGCAAGCTTCGGGAAGCTTGGATAGCGCGGGATATTGTGAGCCTAGTCAAAAAGAAAAAGGAAGCATTTGTAAGGACTGGAAGGCTAGGAACAGACGAAGCACTTGAGGAATATAAAGACAGTAGGAAGGAACTTAAGCAAGGAGTTAGGAGGGCTAAAAGGGGTCATGAAAAGTCATTGGCAAACAGGATTAAGGAAAATCCCAAGGCTTTTTATACGTATATGAAGAGCAAGAGGGTAACCAGGGAAAGGGCTGGCCCACTCGAGGACAGAGATGGGAATCTATGTGTGGAGCCAGAGGAAATGGGCGAGGTGCTAAATGAGTATTCACCAAAGAGAAGGACTTGGTGGATGATGAGCCGAGGGAAGGGAGTGTAGATAATCTGTCATCTCATTATCAAAAAGGAGGAGGTGTTGGGTGTCTTGCAAAGCATTAAGGTAGATAAGTCCCCAGGGCCTGATGGGATTTACCCTAGAATACTGAGGGAGGCAAGGGAGGAAATTGCTGGGGCCTTGACAGAAATCTTTGCATCCTCATTGGCTACAGGTGAGGTCCCAGAGGACTGGAGAATAGCCAATGTTGTTCGTTTGTTTCAGAAGGGTGGCAAAGATAATCCAGGAAATTATAGGCCGGTGAGCTTTATGTCAGTGGTAGGGAAACTATTAGAGAGGATTCTTCGGGACAGGATTTACTCCCATTTGGAAACAAATGAGCTTATTAGCGAGAGACAGCATGGTTTTGTGAAGGGGAGGTTGTGTCTTACTAATTTGATTGAGTTTTTTGAGGAAGTGATGAAATGATTGATGAAGGAAGGGCAGTGGATGTTATTGATATGGACTTTAGTAAAGCTTTTGACAAGGTCCCGCATGGCAGACTGGTACAAAAGGTGAAGTCACACGGGATCAGAGGTGAGCTGGCAAGATGGATACAGAACTGGCTCGGTCATAGAAGACAGAGGGTATCAGTGGATGGGTGTTTTTCTGAATGGAGGGATGTGACTAGTGGTGTTCCGCAGGGATCAGTGCTGGGACCTTTGCTGTTTGTAGTATATATAAATGATTTGGAGGAAAATGTAGCTGGTCTGATTAGTAAGTTTGCGGACGACACAAAAGTTGGTTGAGTTGCGGACAGTGCTGAGGATTGTCAGAGGATACAGCAGGATATAGATCAGTTGGAGACTTGGGCGGAGAAATGGCAGATGGAGTTTAATCCGGACAAATGTGAGGTAATGCATTTTGGAAGGTCTAATGCAGGTGGGAGGTATGCAGTAAATGGCAGAACCCTAAGGAGTATTGACAGGCAGAGAGATCTGGGAGTACAGGTCCACAGGTCACAAAGTGGCAACGCAGGTGAATAAGATAGTCAAGAAGGCATACGGCATGCTTGCCTTCATCGGTCAGGGCATAGAGTATAAAAATTGGCAAGTCATGCTGCAGCTGTACAGAACTTTAGTTAGGCCACACTTAGAATTTTGCGTGCAATTCTGGTGGCCACACTACCAGAAGGACGTGGAAGCTTTGGAGAGGGTACAGAGGAGGTTTACCAGGATGTTGCCTGATCTGGAGGGCATTAGCAATGAGGAGAGGTTGGAAAAACTCAGATTGTTTTCACTGGAACGACGGAGGTGGAGGGGTGACGTGATAGAGGTTTACAAAGTTATAAGCGGCATGGACAGAGTGGATAGTCAGAAGCTTTTTCCCAGGCTGGAAGAGTCAGTTACTAGGGGACATAGGTTTAAGGTGCGAGGGGCAAAGTTTAGAGGGGATGTGCGAGGCAAGTTTTTTTTACACAGAGGGTGGTGAGTGCCTGGGACTTGCTGCCAGGGGAGGTGGTGGAAGCAGATACGATAGAGACGTTTAAGAGACATCTTGACAAATATATGAATAGGAAGGGAATAGAGGGATATGGGCCCCGGAAGTGCAGAAGGTGTTAGTTTAGGCAGGCATCAAGATCGGCGCAGGCTTGGAGGGTCGAATGGCCTGTTCCTGTGCTGTACTATTCTTTATGCAACTGTGCTTTTAATCAGCATAGTCTCCTATATTTATTTGATGCACACACTTTGTTCTTGATTATTTGTTTCTATATTTTCACTATTTTTGTTGCACAGTACATACATTCCATAGTTCTAAAGGAGGTCGGGCTAAATAGAATTATGTACTTGTGTGAAATTTAGACTTGTAGTGTTCAGGTACATTGAGAAAAACTGGAAACATGGCTTGTTGCCCCATCTTTTAATGCAAAAACGTGGAATATTTGAGTCCCTCAGACACTCCGATTAAAAATGTTGGTTTAAAATTTGAAGGTGTAATTGTGCAAAGTTTAGACAGAATGCATTAGAGAAAATTTTCTATTTTTTGCTGTTATAGTAATTTCCTAATTTTTGGTCTTTGGTAATAGCAACTATATTTTTAATATCTGACTAAATTCAAACCCAAGTGACTCTTATTTCCAGTAAAACACTGTTCATTTGGACAACATTGAAAAATCCATTGAACAAACAAGTTTAGTATAACAGGAGATACTACATACTGCATCTGCAAATGTTTTAGGTTAACTTTACCACGGTGTCTTCAAATGTATTTTATTATTAATCCATCTATGTACTTGATTGTTTGGGAGCAATTCAATTACTTGATACCTGTGCAAGTATTAAGGGTAATGCTTTAGGATTTCAAAAAATCCCATTGCTGCTACTAGATCATTATGTATTTTGAACTGTAAGCCTCATTTTACTATTATGCTGACCATTTACAAAACCTATAGTATAAAATAAATAATGAAGCTGTGAATGATTCATGTCTTCTATCTGAACCTTTGTATATAGTTTGGATAAGAAAGAGACTTCTTTATGCACTTAGCCCTAGGTTTAGACTTTGGGTGGAACTGCCTCTTGCAGAACATTATATTGATGGTCACTAATTGCAGCATCAGAAAAGAACCACATGAAGTATAGTTGAACAAATAAAAAGCTGATTATATCTAGTTTCTTGTGTACAGGCACAATGAAATGGAGGAAACTCTGGGTGAACTGAAAAAGAAGTATGAATGTGAGCGAAACATGCTTATTGAAGAGAACAAGAAATTTTCAGTTGAGAATGATCGAGTAAGTCACTTACTTCACCACTAATATTTATTTCAGTATTATCATCCTGTATCCATGAATTCTTCTGTTTGTATATTCTATTAACATTAAAAATGTATGTAATTACCCGTACATTCATTTTTGATGTAAAGTGTTGTCAGATGCATATATTTGTAAGACTGGTTTGGATAGGAATTAATTTTAGGTAGGAACCTAGTAATAAGTCAATCAAAAAGCATTAGCAACTTCGTAGGTTTTTCTGAACTGTACATTGCTGCTGACCCATTTTTATTGCATGGCAGAGTCAGTTGATGACACTGGGTTTGTAGCTACAGCCTTGAAAAATGTTATGCCAGTGCAAGGATAAGGCTCATACTAAGGAATTAATGAAAAGATGTAATTGAATCCAATTAAAATCCAATTTGGATCAAAATCCTGGAACTCCCTTCCTAACAGCACTGTGGGTGTACCTACCCCACATGGACTGCAGGAGTTCAAGAAGGCGGTTCACCACCACCTTCTCCAGGGCAATTAGGGATAGGCAATAAACACTGTCCTAACAGACAGATTAAATCTATACAACAATATAGTAGCAGCTTCCTCCACTGTGTTAGCTGTTTAACTGATCATTTTTGCAAAGGATTGAAAACAAAGACTCCTTTTTTAAGCTCTGCTTTTGTCAACTACCTGTTTATCATAATTACTAATAAAGAAGCAAAATTGTTCATCTGGGCCTAAAGTAAAATACAAAATGCTGGAAATACTCAGATCTAGCAACATCTGTGGGGAGCGAAAGAATTAACATTTCAGGTGGATGATCTTTCATCAGTATTGTGACAGTAATTGGGCCACTATATTTGATCTTGATGGTCCTGGGCTTGCAGTAAGAAAATCATCCTGGGTTCTCGCTGCTGATTGTTATTCAGTAATATCTGCTGGGAAGTGCACAGGCATGGACTTTGGGTAAGAAAAGGATGAGACATTTATATATTTTGTATTTAAAAAAAAAATAGCCTGACTTGTTACAAACTCATGGACTAGGAAATTTTTCATCATTTAATCAAATTGAGTTTTTGAGCTCCTGTGATGATTATTTTCTGGGTTACATTCACACATTATCTACTTTAAAATATTTGTGTATTCCCAATTTATAAATTGCAGCTTTTGATTTTCAGATGTGTACATTTGTGGACAAGCTTACAGCACAGAACAGACGACTTGAAGATGAATTACAGGACCTTGCAGCCAGAAAAGAGTCAGTGGCTCACTGGGAAGCTCAAATTGCAGAGATTATACAGTGGTGTGTATTAGTATTTCCTTAAATAGTGGGGGCAAGGGATCAAATTTGGAAAGATGTGGTAAATCAAAGAGTACAGACAAGGCATACGAAAAAGAAATTGATAGACCGTGACAGGAAACGACAGAGTACAAATCTAAGAGTAAATCAGCAATTGAGGCTAGACGTTACAAAAATAATAAAAGAGCAAAACTAAAGGCTCTGTATCTGAATGCATGTAGCATTTGAAACAAAACAGATGGACTGATAGCACAAATAGAAATAAATAAGTATGATCTGATAGCCATTACAAAGACATGGCTGCAGGATGACATAGATTGGGACCTGAATGTTGAATAGTACATGACATTTAGGAAAGACAGGAAGCTAGGAAAAGGTAGAGGGGTGACTGTTAATTAATGTTGGTATTAGCACATTAGAGAGAGCTGACCTAAGTGAAGGAAACAAGCATGTAGAAGCGGTTTGGGTAGAGATGAGAAATGATAAAGGCAAGAAGTCACTTGTGGGAGTGGTATACAGGCCCCCTAACAGTAACCACATGGTAGGACAGAGTATAAAGGAAGAAATAATGGGAGTTTGTCAGAAAGGTAGGGCGATAATCATGAGGGATTTTAATTTATATGTAGACTGGAAGAATCAGATGGGCAAAGGTAGCCTCGATGAGTTCATAGAAACTATCCCGAAAACATTCTTGGTACAGCATGTTCTGGAGCCAACAAGACAGCAGATTTTACCGGACCTGGTATTGTGTAATGAGATAGGATTAATTGATAACCTCATAATGAAGGTAGCAGCGATCATAATACGATTGCATTTTACATTCAGTTTGAGGGAAAGAAGAATGGGTCCAAGACTCGTATTTAAATTTAAATAAGGGCAATTATGAGGGCAGGAAAGCAGAGCTAGCTAAAATGAGCTGGCATATCAGGTTAAGGGATAGGTCAATAGAGATGCAGTGGCAGACATTTAAGGGGATATTGCAGAATACGCAGAATAGATACATTCCAACAAATAAGAAAAATTCCAAGGGGCTAGCCATGGTTAACTTAAAAAAAAAGTTCAAGATAATATCAAACTTAAAGAAAAAGCATATAATTGTGCAAAGATGGGTGGCAGGTCAGAAGGTTGGACAGAATATAAAAAACAGCAAAGAATGACGAAGATTGATGAGGGGAAAATTATAGTGCAAAAGAGAGCCAACTAGAAATATAAAAACATATAGTAAGAGTTTATATAGATATTTGAAAAGAGTTAACAAAGTGAGTGTTGGTCTTATAGAAAATGAGTCTGGGGAATTAATAAGGGAAAATAAGGAGATGGTAGTTGAATTGAACAGGTACTTTGCATCAGTCTTCACGATAGAGGATACAAATAACATCCCAGAAATAGCTGTAAATCAGGAAATGGCATGGAGGGAGAAACACAAGAAAATTACAATCACCAGGAAAGTGTTACTGATCAAATTGTTGGAGCTGCTGGCTGACAAGTCTCTGGATCCTGATAGACTTCATCCTAGGGTCCTAAAAGAAGTGGCTAATGAGATAGTTGATATGTTTTTAATTTTCCAAAATTCCCTAGATTTTGGGAAGGTTCCATCAGATTGGAAAATAGCGAATGTAACTCCTTTCTTCAAAAAGGGAGCGAGACAAAAAGCAGGAAACTACAGGCCAATTAGCTTAACATCTGTCTTAGGGAAAATGTTAGAAGCTATTATTAAAAATGTTATAGCAGGGCACTTAGAAAAATTCAAGGTAATCAGAGTCAACATGTTTTTGTGAAAGGAAAATCATGTTCAACCAATTTATTGGAGTTCATTGAAGAAATAATGTGTTGTGGATGAAGGGGAACCGGTAGATGTACTGTACTTAGGTTTCCAGAAGGCATTTGATAAGGTGCCACATCAAAGGTTATTGCAGAAAATAAAAGCTCATGGTTTAACATATTGGCATGGATAGAAGATTGACTAGCTAACGGGAAGCAGGCATAAATGCGTCATTCTCAGCAGGTCTGGCAGCATCTGTGGAGAGAGAGATAGAGTTAGCATTTCAGGTTGCTGACCTTTCAGCAGAACTGAGTTCTGCTGAAAGGTCACCGACCTGAAACGTTAACTCTTCTCTCCACAGATGCTGCCAGACCTGCTGAGTATTTCCAGTACTTTCTGTTTTTATTTCAGATTTCCAGCATCCACAGTATTCTGCTTTTATATAATTGGGTCATTTTCTGGTTGGCAAGATGTAACAAGTGGTATGCCGCAGGGATCAGTGCTGGGGATTCAGCTTTTTATAATTCTATATAAATGACATGATTGGAGGGACCGAAGGTATGGTTTCTAAATTTGCTGATGACACAATGATAGGTAAGAAAGTAACTTGTGAAGAGGACATAAGGAGGCTACAAAGGGATATAGATAGGTTAAGTGAGTGGGATGTGAAATTGTCCATTTTGGCAGGAAGAATATAAAAGAAGCATATTATCTAAATGATGAGAGATTGCAGAGCTCTGAGATGCAGAGGGATCTGGGTGTCCTAGTGCATGAATCGCACAAGGTTAGTATTCAGGTTCAGCAAGTAATTACGAAAGCGCATAGAATGTTACCGTTCCTTGCGAGGGGAATTGAATACAAAAGTAGGGAGGTAATGCTTCAGTTATATAGGGCATTGGTGAGACCACATCTGGAGTTCTGCATACAGTATTGGTCTCCTTATTTAAGGAAGGATGTAAATGCGTTGGAAGCAGTTCAGAGAAGGTTTACTAGACTAATACCTGGGATGAGCGGATTGTCTTATGAGGAAAGATTGGAAAGGCTAGGCTTGTATCTGCTGGAGTTTAGAAAAGTAAGAGGCGACTTGATTGAAACATATAAGATCCTGAGAGTCTTGACAGGTTGAATGTGGAAAGGATGCTTCCCCTTGTGGGAGAATCTAGAACTAGGGGTCACTGTTTAAAAATAAGAGGTCGCCCATTTAAGACAGATGAGAAATTTTTTCTCTGAGGGCCATGAGTCTTTGGAACTCTCTTCCTCAAGAGACAGTGGAAGCAGAGTCTTTAAATATTTTTAAGGCAGAGGTAGACGGATTCTTGATAAGCAAGGAGGTGAAAGGTTATTGGGGGTAGGCGGGATTTGGAGTCGAGGTTACAGTCAGATCAGCCATGATCTTATTGAATGGCAGAGCAGGCTCGAGGGGTGAGTGGACTTTTCTGTGATTGTTTCTCCTCTAGTTTCTGTCAGTTATATTGTACTCTTTGTGTACTTATTATAAATCATTATATAACTAGGAGACTTTTTCTTCATTTGCAAATGTGTAAATATGACTGCTGCTACTTAGTAGTTCGCATTTGCAAGTGCTTTAGTGTATTGCTTCCTGGTTAATCTCTTAGCATATTTGAATTTTATACTATTTGAAGAGGAAGAATATTACAAATACTTAAAATATATCCTTTTTTTTGTAAAATTGTTTCCTTAAGAATCACAGTTTATCACATTTGCTTTTTGTGTGTTTTTTGTCATAGAATATATGTCACTTTAAAATTGTTTTAAAGTCAAATGGCTAGTTGTAAAGCAATAAAACAAGCAAATATTTATGGATTAAAATCTGTTTTTAAAAAAAAAATTTAAATTGGGATGGGGGGGGGTTATGTATTTAATAGTTTGCTACAACACATGGGTAATTAAGGAGCCTCAAAGCCTATTTATATTTTACATTGTTAGGGTGAGCGATGAGAAGGATGCAAGAGGATACTTGCAGGCTCTGGCATCCAAGATGACAGAAGAACTTGAATCACTACGCAATTCTAGTCTAGGTTCAAGAACTCTGGTATGATTGTAATCTTCATTTACTCTGGTTTAACTGAATCCTGATCATTATAATCTCACTTTGTTTTTACTGAGGAAAGAATGTTAGTTTCTCAACAAATTAATGGATGTAATTTGTATTAGAAATATTAATTTACAGTAAAGTAACAAATGTACTTTTCTGCATCTAATAAAAATTTACCCATAATTAATCTGTGGGTCCATTTGATCAACTCAAGAAGAAAACAATTTTTTGAAATATCAATATATAATTTTATGCTTACACTTGGTAAATTTAACTGTTACATCTCTAATCCCATATAATGATGCAAATAATGGAAATGCAAAATATTTCAGCAGAAAATAGCATATTATTGTAGTCACCGGCCATCTACAACCTGAGGGAAATGTGCTTAGATTTTGTTTCTACATTGTTGATGGAGTAACAAATGAAATTCAGCAAAATATATAACTGGAAAGTCTCTCCGTCAATTGCCCTTATAGGAATCTGTTGTATATAACTGCTATCATTGATGCCATTTAAGAAGTGAGTAGTGATGCAACCATTGTAGTTTAGAATTTAATATGAGAAGCCAAATTAGCATTAGTAATTGCCATCAGTAGAGATGATTATTAGCATAGGATGTTTCAAAGACTTATTAATTTAGATCCCTCATGCTTTTGGGACAAGTAACTTCACAAAGTTGTTAATATTTCACAGATTGTTATGTTAATTTCCTATGTCTCACTATTATACTCTTCCAGGATCCACTGTGGAAAGTGAGACGCAGTGCAAAGTTGGATATGTCGGCTAGATTAGAGCTACAGTCAGCTCTTGAAGCAGAAATACGTGCTAAACAATTAGTACAGGAAGAGCTAAGTAGAGTGAAAGCTACTAACATGGCATTTGAGAGGTATGATTTTCATTATCAAGCTAGTTCCTGGTGCTGGATTTTTGGTGCATCTGTTCAGTAGCACTGCTATTGATCTCCCATGGCATTGTTTACAGAATTGAATAGGCCTACACGGATGTCACTTTTGACCATTCAGTAATCTAGTCTCCGTAAATCAGAATTACATGGGATGTTGATAAACCCAGCTCCAAACTTCTGCAGGCTGTTGTTTAACTATCTGTTAGGACCAGCTGGTAAATGTGTCTAGGGTTCCCTCTCAGCCTTCACCTGGTCTTACCGTAACAGGGTTTAATTTTAAACACACCATTTTTTTTTTAGCTCCCCCTTTAGTGAATCCTTGTTCACTGACTTGCAAGTATAAGGCAAAGAAACTAGCCAAACGGGTTTTCTTAGCTTTAAAGAAAGAAGGTTGAACTTTACTAAACTTAAATTCTAATTCGGTTAACGCCTACGGATACGCGACATGCCCACTCTAGCATGCATACGCGATACACACATGCAGATAGCGACAAAAAAGAGCAGAAAAAATAAAGCGGAAAAGCTTGAGACAATATCTGAAGATGGTTTTGGTTACTGTTCTTCGAGTTTGCTGTAAAGTCCTTGATTGTAGGTAGGTCTTGCTTTTCGTTGGGGCCCAGTATTCTTGAACCTTGTTCAATGTAGGAGATTTTTCTCTCTTGAAATCCACGTGTCCTCAGTGGGTCCAGAGGCTTGTGAGAAAGAGATGGAAGCAGACAGGAGAGGTTTTCTCACTCCAGGAGCAAACAGTCTTTTCCCGTTCAAACGCTTTGTACAATTCAGAAAAACCCAGGTTGCCAAGCAGGTTGGTCATGTGACCAGCTGGTCTAATCACGTCTATTTGTGGATTCCCTTGCCTTAGCCGACCTTGGAATGTCTCCTCTTACACACTGTACCTGGTTCTCAAAGTCCATTGTGGGTTAAATTGGAGCAGGGAATAGCCCCTTTTTCCCTCCAAAAATGATCTGTTAGTCTGCAAATGCTTTTTCCAGCCACGGCTAATCTGTTTAACAAGTCATTTTCTTGCTCCAGCAACAGTTTAAAATCAATGTTCATATGACAAAATTAATATGCCTCATTCTTGGCAGGCGGAGGGTCTGCATGGCAGTATCCATTAGACTTCCCACTTGAACCTTTACACATTTAAAGTTATTTTGCCTTAAACTTTAATTGCAACTTTTAAATAGTCAACTTAGTTAAATTTCTACTTTTTTGGCTTGAAATTGTTACGCTTTTGGTATTTTTATGAAATATATGAAACTAATTTTTTTTTTTAAAAGGAGCAGGAGTAGGCCATACAACCCCTTGAGCCTGCTCCAGTATTCAGTTAGATCATGCTGATGATCTACCTCAAGTCCATTTTCCCACCCTATCTGCATAGTCTTCAGTTCCTTTATTGTACAAGAATCTTTTGATCTCAGTCTTGAATATGCTCCATGACTGAGCATCTACAGTTCTGTGGGATAGCGAATTGCAATGATTCACAACCCCCTGAGTGAAGAAATGTCTCCTCATATCATTCCTAAATGGCCAATCCCTTTTCCTGAGACTATGTCCCCTAGTTCTAGACCAGAGGTCTGCAACGTGTTGCTCTGGAGCTGCATGCGGCTCTTTAGCATCTCATTTGTGACTCCCAGCCTTTTCTAGTTGAATCGCATTACCATGTAAAAAGCCTGATGCCAAAGTTAAGTCAAGAAAAGTAAGAGCGTGTTTTTATTGTGTGGATGAAAAGCTTATCATTATGCTGCACTTTACTGTTTCAAATGATTATTTTAACGAAGAACATCATTGTGCTCTAAATAAACCTGTTTGAGTGGTATAGTTACTCCATGGTTATAGATAATGCCTTTAGTTCAAGGAACAGGTTTATGGCTGCGACTGTTATTGTTTTTAATCTAGCTGAGATGCTAAATTATTCTGAATGTGCTATTCGAAGTTATTTTTTTAACCACGAGAATCAATATCCAAAAAAATTCTTCTTTCTATGCATTTTGTTATAGTTTGTTTTAAAGATGACTAATGCTGAAATTTCATCTTGTGGTTCCCAATAGTTTTTATTTTTGGCAGTTTTTTTTTTAAGTCTCTTCAGGTTAAAAAAATTTTGCTGACCCCTGTTCTAGACTCTCCAGCCAAAAACAACAATCTATCATGTTATCTACCCTGTCAAACCCTGTAAGATTTGTACAATGCAATGGTTAGGTCACAGTTGAGAGTGCTGCATGTCCATTATAGAAAGGAAATTAATGTCAGAGAGAGCATACTACAGACATTCACCAGGATAATACCAGAGATGAGAAATTGCACTTATGAAAAGAAACTCGAGATACTGAGATTATTTCTACTGGAGCAGAGGAGTTGAGAAGAAATTTAATAAATGTATTTAAGATAATGAAGGGTTTTGATGGGGTGACGAGGCAAAGACAATTTATTCTGATTGAGGAGTCAGTGATCGGGGATCTTCAATTAGTTTGTCACCTGTTAGTGAGGAGAGAGGTTAGGAGAAATTTCTTTACATTGAGATGTTGAAAGCAGTCTGTCACATTATTAAAGGAAGAGTAGATAAACAGTTAAAACACAGGAAGGTGCAGGGCCAAAGGAAAATTGCAAATATGTGGGATTCTCAGTTCCAGTTTCAGATTGGATGGCACAGGTGCAGTAGGCCAACTAGTCTCCTCTCCATGATTGGTAACTGCAAACCTTGTGACTGACATTGTCTCTTTTCACAACTGTAATTTTCATCTCTGGTATCATCCTGGTCAGTGTCTTCCATTAGCTGTCTTTGACTTTAATTTCCTTTCTATAATGGGCACACAGCATTCTTAACCATGATCTAACCATTGCCTCGTACAAATCTTAGATGGTTTCACAGGGTAGACGCGAATGGGCTGTTTCTCTTGGCTGGAAAGTAGAACTCGGGGATATAGTTTCAGGATAAGGGGTTGACCATTTAAGACTGGAGCAATTTCTTCATTCACAAGTTTGTGAATCATTGGAATTCCCCATACCAGAAGGTTGTAGAAGCTCAGTCATTGAGTATATTCAAGACTGAGATCAATAAATTTTTGTACAATAAGGGAACCGAAGGCTATGCAGATAGGGCGGGCAAGTGGAATTGAGGTAGATCGTCAGCTATGATCTAATTGAATGCCGAGCAGGCTCAAGGAGCTGTATGGCCTACTCCCATTTCTATTTTTTTTTTTAAATCAATTTCATACATTCCATAAAAATACCAAAAGCGTAATCATTTCAAGCCAAAAGCTAAAAATTTAACTAAGTTAAAGTGCACTGAAGTTAACTAAATTTGACCAATTGGAAAACAAGTAGCCCAGAGAGAGAAATTAAATTGATCAGACTTGAGGAGACTGGCACTACAGGGCACTCCTGAGGGAGTGATGCATTGGCAGGGGTGCTGCCCTTCAGATGAGCCATTAAACAGAACCTTTGCATTCCCTCAACCAGATTCACTGATGATTTATGTCATTGGCTGTTTGTGGATTCTTGCTGTATTCAGATTGGCTGCTGCATTGTCCCACAGAACAACAGTGGATGGCTCAGTGGTTAGCACCGCAGCCTCACAGCTCCAGCGACCCGGGTTTGGTTCAGGGTACTGCCTGTGCGGAGTTTGCAAGTTCTCCCTGTGACCACGTGGGTTTCCTCCGGGTGCCCCCGTTTTCTCCCGCATGCCAAAGACTTGCGGGTTGATAGGTAAATTGGCCATTGTAAAAAAAAAAATTGCCCCTAGTGCAGGTAGGTGGTGGGAGAATTGAGGGGACTTACGAGGGAAAATGGGATTAATGTAGGATTAAATGGGTGGTTGGTGGTCGGCACGGACACAATGGACCGAAGGGCCTGTTTCGGTGCTGTATCTCTCTATGACTCTATAACAGTCTTAAAGAAATAATTCTTTACTTATTTTGTTTTATTCTTTCATGGGATGTGGGCGTCACCGATGGGCCAACATTTGTTGTATATCCCTAATTGCCCTTGAACTGAGTGGCGTGCTAGGCCATTTCAGAGGGCAGTTAATAGTTACCCACATTGCTGTGGATCTGAAGTTGCATGTAGGCCAGACCTGGTAAAGATGGCAGATTTCCTTCCCTGAAGGACCAGATGGGTTTTTATGACAACGATAGTTTTATGGCATCATTACTGAGATTAGCTTTTAATTCCATATTTTTATTAATTAATTGAATTTAAATGGCATCAGCTGAACTCATGTCCCCAGGGCATTAGCTTGGGCCTCTGGATTGCTAGTTCAGTGACCTTACCGCGACGCCACTGTCTCCCCAGTGCAGTGTATTGGGATCTCTTGAGGATATAAAAGGCACCATATAAATGCAAGATCTGTAAACCCTCCCCCTTCTGACTTTGTAACTGGCAAATCCTGTTTAAAAACATTGAAAGTTAAAAATCTTTGGCAAATTTCTTGAGCTGTGCATAAAAACCTTTGTTTCAATTGAATTCATCTTGGTGTTCTGTATTCTGTCTCTATCATGAAAATTTTATTTTAGTAAACTGAAGGAGGCGGATGCCAAGAATCAAGAATTTGTAGAAGAGATACAGAATTTAAAGAAAGAATTAGAAGAAAGCAAAGCCAGAACAGAAAAAGGTTAGACATCTGCAGTTTGGAGCACTTTTACTATGAGCAGTAAATACAAAGAACAAAGAAAATTACAGCACAGGAACAGGTCCTTCGGCCCTCCAAGCCTGCGCCGATCCAGATCCTCTATCTAAACATGTCGCCTATTTTCTAAGGGTCTGTATCTCTTTGCTTCCTGCCCATTCATGTATCTGTCTAGATACATCTTAAAAGACGCTATCGTGCCCGCGTCTACCACCTCCGCTGGCAACACGTTCCAGGCACCCACCACCCTCTGCGTAAAGAACTTTCCACGCATGTCCCCCCTAAACTTTTCCCCCCTCACTTTGAACTCGTGACCCCTAGTAATTGAATCCCCCACTCTGGGGGAAAAAGCTTCTTGCTATCCGCCCTGTCTATACCTCTCATGATTTTGTACACTTCAATCAGGTCCCCCCTCAACCTCCGTCTTTCTAATGAAAATAATCCTAATCTACTCAACCTCTCTTCATAGCTAGCGCCCTCCATACCAGGCAACATCCTGGTGAACCTCCTCTGCACCCTCTCCAAAGCATCTACATCCTTTTGGTAATGTGGCGACCAGAACTGCACGCAGTATTCCAAATGTGGCCGAACCAAAGTCTTATACAACTGTAACATGACCTGCCAACTCTTGTACTCAATACCCCGTCCGATGAAGGAAAGCATGCCGTATGCCTTCTTGACCACTCTTGACCTGCGTTGCCACCTTCAGGGAACAATGGACCTGAACACCCAAATCTCTCTGTACATCAATTTTCCCCAGGACTTTTCCATTTACTGTATAGTTCACTCTTGAATTGGATCTTCCAAAATGCATCACCTCACATTTGCCCTGATTGAACTCCATCTGCCATTTCTCTGCCCAACTCTCCAATCTATCAATATTCTGCTGTATTCTCTGACAGTCCCCTTCACTATCTGCTACTCCACCAATCTTAGTGTCGTCTGCAAACTTGCTAATCAGACCACCTATACTTTCCTCCAAATCATTTATGTATATCACAAACAACAGTGGTCCCAGCACGGATCCCTGTGGAACACCACTGGTCACACGTCTCCATTTTGAGAAACTCCCTTCCACTGCTACTCTCTGTCTTCTGTTGCCCAGCCAGTTCTTTATCCATCTAGCTAGTACACCCTGGACCCTATGCGACTTCACTTTCTCCATCAACCTACCATGGGGAACCTTATCAAACGCCTTATTGAAGTCCATGTATATGACATCTGCAGCCCTTCCCTCATCAATCAACTTTGTCACCTCCTCAAAGAATTCTATTAAGTTGGTAAGACATGACCTTCCCTGCGCAAAACCATGTTGCCTATCACTAATAAGCCCATTTTCTTCCAAATGGGAATAGATCCTATCCCTCAGTATCTTCTCCAGCAGCTTCCCTACCACTGACGTCAGGCTCACCGGTCTATAATTACCTGGATTATCCCTGCTACCCTTCTTAAACAAGGGGACTACATTAGCCATTCTCCAGTCCTTCGGGACCTCACCCCGTGTTTAAGGATGCTGCAAAGATATCTATTAAGGCCCCAGCTATTTCGTCTCTCGCTTCCCTCAGTAACCTGGGATAGATCCCATCCGGACCTGGGGACTTGTCCACCTTAATGCCTTTTAGCATACCCAACACTTCCTCCCTCCTTATGCCGACTTGACCTAGAGTAATCAAACATCTATCCCTAACCTCAACATCCGTCATGTCCCTCTCCTCGGTGAATACCGATGCAAAGTACTCGTTTAGAATCTCACCCATTTTCTCTGACTCCACGCATAATTTTCCTCCTTTGCCCTTGAGTGGGCCAATCCTTTCTCTAGTTACCCTCTTGCTCCTTATATATGAATAAAAGACTTTGGGATTTTCCTTAACCCTGTTTGCTAAAGATATTTCATGACCCCTTTTAGCCCTCTTAATTCCTCGTTTCAGATTGGTCCTACATTCCCGATATTCTTCCAAAGCTTCGTCTTTCTTCAGCCGCCTAGACCTTATGTATGCTTCCTTTTTCCTCTTAGCTAGTTTCACAATTTCACCTGTCATCCATGGTCCCCTAATCTTGCCATTTCTATCCCTCATTTTCACAGGAACATGTCTCTCCTGCACGCTAATCAACCTCTCTTTAAAAGCCTCCCACATATCAAACGTGGATTTATCTTCAAACAGCTGCTCCCAATCTACATTCCCCAGCTCCTGCCGAATTTTGGTATAGTTGGCCTTCCCCCAATTTAGCACTCTTCCTTTCGGACCACTCTCGTTTTTGTCCATGAGTATTCTAAAACTTACAGAATTGTGATCACTATTCCCAAAGTAGTCCCCCACTGAAACTTCAACCACCTGGCCGGGCTCATTCCCCGACACCAGGTCCAGTATGGCCCCTTCCCGAGTTGGACTATTTACATACTGCTCTGGAAAACCCTCCTGGATGCTCCTTACAAATTCTGCTCCATCTGGACCTCTAACACTAAGTGAATCCCAGTCAATGTTGGGAAAATTAAAATCTCCTATCGCCACCACCCTGTTGCTCCTACATCTTTCCATAATCTGTTTACATATTTGTACCTCTATCTCACGCTTGCTTTTGGGAGGCCTGTAGTACAGCCCCAACATTGTTACTGCACCCTTCCTATTTCTGAGTTCTGCCCATATTGCCTCACTGCTCGAGTCCTCCATAGTGCACTCCTTCAGCACAGCTGTGAAATCCTCTTTGACCAGTAATGCAACTCCTCCACCCCTTTTACCTCCCTCTCTATCCCGCCTGAAGCATCGATATCCTGGGATATTTAGTTGCCAATCGTGCCCTTCCCTCAACCAAGTCTCAGTAATAGCAATAACATCATACTCCCAGGTACTAATCCAAGCCCTAACTGCTTTTTTGAAACAAATCAGTAAAATCTGTATGGCTAGTTTTTTTTTAAAAGAAACTGTTTTTCATATTTTTCCTTTCCCGTTCTCTTTTAAAGGTCTCAAACTTCCAGATTTTCAGGACTCCATTTTTGACTACTTCAACACTTCCCCAGTTCCACATGACTTGGGATTTAAAGTAAGTTCTCATTATATAGTGATAAATTCAAACTCATGGAGTATTTTATCTGTAGTGCTTTGTAAGTTTTATTTAAGCTGGGAGGAAATTATAAAAGTATCATGTGGAAAGTAGGCTGAGAAAAGGCTGTATGGGGTAAACAGTCTTGCCACATCTATGCAGAATATGTTTTCTGCTCATTTAGAGCAAATTGTCACTGCCTTTAGACAAAAGTCAGAAATGCTGAAAAGATGTAAGATTCAGGAAGGAAACACTTGTTAGATACCCAGAAAAAAGTGTACTTGCTGATTTTTGTGACTAGTTGATTCAGTCCACACTCCATTTTTCAATATAATACTGCAGTTCTGATGAAAGGTCACTGACCTGAAACGTTAACTCTGCTTCTCTCTCCGGGGATGCTGCCAGACCTGCTGAGTATTTCTGGCATTTCTCAGATTTCCAGCATCTGCAGTATTTTGCTTTTATTACTCCCATTTTACAAAGCTATGGTTCTTAATCTACATTTAGAACTTTTTAAAAAAATCTATAAACTAGTTGAACTCTGTGATTACATTATTCTGATTCCAGACATCTTTCAAGAACCTGAAAGCATTTGGTCTTTTTAATTAAATATAGGTCTTCCTCTGAACAAAATTGATTATATCCAAATGCAGCAATCCTCTTTGTGAGAGATGGTGTCCTGATTGATACCTTTGAATTTGCAAAAGGGAATTCACTAAGTGTATTTTTCTCATATCTGTTGCACAAAGGGCTCTGTTTCTTCCTCGTCTACATCATCTCTCCTAGCATTTTGGGAAGAAGTAAGTTTCTGTGCGTGCTTTGTCATCCTAACCTGTTGCCACTTGCATAATCTGACACTCTGAGCTAGCTGAGCTTCCTTATTTCATGTTAATCACTTCTGCTGTAGCTTTACATGAAACTTTCTGTACTTACTGTTACTATTGCTAATGTTTGAAAATTGCTTGTGTTCAAAATACTAAACGAGTCATTATTTCACAATAACTTCAAGCTGCAGTTACCATTGTGATTGTACTTGAAAGAATTAGAATTATCCTTTCTCCCGTATTATAATGCAGTTCAACAGTCTACTAAACATATAGGTCTGCATTTTTGAAAATGTTTGTGTTTAATTGCAATACCAATTAACCATAGACAGGAGTTCAAGTAAAATTGGACAAATTCTTTGAAATGCTCCTCAGTCATTAGACCAATTGAAACCATCGGGTATAAGCAATTAAATTATAGTTGTTTGGTCGTACAGAACTTGAGTTCGCTGAAAATTGAGACATGTTGTCAAAGCTTTTTGTCTTGCACTTATCAGGACAATCCGCAAGAATACCAATGTAAGGGAAAACAACAACTTTATACTGTGAGAAGAGCATGCTGATTGGTTGGCAAGTGAACAGTATAATGTTGTTTTCCTTTACATTGGTATTCTTGCAGATTGGCCTGATGAGTGCAAGATGAAAAGCTTTGACATGTCTCTATTTTCAGCAATACTCAATTAAATTATAATATATCATAAGCAAAGATTCAAATGTTGTTTTGCAATGTTATCCTGTAAAGATCAAACATTTTTAGTACTTAGGCAGCAATTCCTATTTTCTGGTTTCAGTAAGGGCTTTACAGATAATTATTTGAACTCCTGAGCTTGTAAAAATGTAACCATTTTTACTTTTAGTGTACCTATAATTAGTCTGCATCCTAGAGTGTTGGGATTTACAGAAACTAGGTATTGTGCCGTTCACACTCTCCTGTCTAAAATATTGTTTTAATGTACTGTTTCAATGATTCTTGTTTTGCTGCCTACACTTTTCAAACTTGATATCTTCCATCAAGCCCTGCTTTGTAAAGAACCGACATGTAAGAAAATATTTTACCATACCTGACAGCATCCTTTCTTTATTTCAACCTTTACCTGCAACTGACTATTGAAATAGTGCCCCCTTGAAGATCCCTTAAGCTGAATTTACTCTATCCTCATTATAACATGTTCCTTAAATGAAAGGGTTTTGTGTGTGATTAGTAAAGTATGCCCTCTAATGAACTAGTCCAAAATAACAATGTAAAAAGATCAAGAGCCAATGTCCATTAGCCATACAACAGAAGGCAGAATAACACAATAATATAATTAGATTGGTTGGGTTGTACTTGTACATCTGTGCTTATGTTCTACCAGTCCTGTATTGAAAAATATAGAGCTTTTTAAAATATGAATACTAAAAATGTGAATGCATTTTATTCTGGGGTATAAAGAAAGTGTTACTTCAAAGTTACTCTGCCTTAAAGAATCTCATCTTATTGTTTCCCTTCATTGATATTTTCTTTTAACAACAGTAAATTGGTTTTAGAGTTCAGCAAAATTTGCAGTAAGCATTTTGGCTGTCCTCTCATTAACTTCAAAGTTGCAAATTGCCAAGAAACAGCTAACATAAATAGACGTGCTGTGGATTTTAAATTGTGAAATAAATGATAAAAGAAATAGTAATTAGTGAATTTAAACATTAGATCGTTATTTCTTAACCAGAATCCAACTTTGTTCAGTTTGGTAAGTAATGCCTTATTTTACTGACAATATAATACTACCTCATGAAATTGGCCCAGTGGGTAAATGAATCGCATAATATGACACTAAGCTATTAAGACTTCAAAGGACCATGCTCCATACATGTTCTGTACTGACTTGGCTCACAAACATATTGAAAATAAAGGTGCCAGAGGGGTTTTCATGTGCTAAACTAAGGAGGAGAATAATCAGTCAGAGTTCCTGCTCTTGATGTCAATTTTTAAACTTTTTGTTGGATGTGAGCGCCTCTCAAGAAGGTAAGAGCCCATGGGACCAAGGGTAATTTGGCAAATTGGATCCAAATTTGGCTTAGTGGCAGGAGGCAGAGGGTGATGGTCAAGGGTTGTTTTTGCGATTGGAAGCCTGTGGCCAGTGGTGTACCACAGGGACCAGTACTGGGACCCTTGCTGTTTGTAGTGCACATTAATGATTTAGACGTGAATATAGGAGGTATAATCAGGAAGTTCGCGGATGACACGAAAATTGGTGTCGTAAATAGTGAGGAGGAAAGCCTTTGATTACAGTTTCATATAGATGGGCTGGTAAGATGGGCAGAGCAGTGGCAAATGGAATTTAATCCTGAGAAGTGTGAGGTGATGCATTTTGGGAGTAAAGGCCTGCTTAGGTCTGGAAAAAAAACCCAACCCAAACCCGACAGAATCACATCGGACCCGAGCCTGACCCGGCCAAAGTCCTTCCATTTTTCCCGCGCCCGATGTGAGCCCAACCCGACCGTAGTGCACTTGTACTTGCCACTTTTGGATGGATGGAAGGAAGCTGAACCATGAGCGTGATGATGTCATAGAGACACTCTCTCACTGCACAGACTCAGTCTGTGGAGTCCAGATGCCCATTTCCTTCCTTGACGTCTCAGACTCCCAGCTCAGGCAGGCTTTTCAAATTTTGGCGCTTGCTTACTCAACTCCCCTTTTCCTCCCAGCAGAACAAAAGATAGTACTGCATGTGTCCGACCTGGACCCGAGCCCGAAAGCCGGACCCGGAAGAGCGACCCAACCCGAACCCGACACGTCGGGTCCTGTCGGGTTCAGGTCGGGTAGCAGGCCTTTATTTGGGAGGACTAATAAGGCAAGAGAATATACTATGGGCGGTAGGACCCTAGGAAGGTCAGAGGGATCTTGGTGTACTTGTCCATAGATGAGGTGGTTAGGAAGGCATATGGGATACTTGCCTTTATTAGACGAGGCATAGAATATAAGAGCAGGGAGGTTATGATGGAGCTGTAAAAAACACTAGTTGGGCCACAGCTGGAGTACTGTGTACAGTTCTGGTCACCACACTATAGGAAGGATGTGATTGCACTGGAGAGGATCTAGAGGAGATTCACCGGCATGTTGCCTGGGCTGGAGCATTTCGGCTATGAAGTGAGACTGGATAGGCTAGCGTTGTTTTCCTTAGAGCAGAGAAGGCTGAGGGGGGAGCTGATTGAGGTATACAAAATTATGAGGGGCATAGGTAGGGTAGATAGGAAGAAACTTTTTCCCTTAGCGGAGGTATCAGTACTAGGGGGTATAGATTTAAGGTAAGGGGCAGGAGGTTTAGAGGGGATTTGAGGAAATCACCCAGAGGGTGGTTGGAATCTGGAACACACTGCCTGAAGGGATGGTAGAGTCAGGAACCCTCACAACATTTAAGAAGTATTTAGATGAGCACTTGAAATGCCATAGCATACAAGGCTACTTGCCAAGTGCTGGAAAATGGGATTAGAATATATAGGTGCTTGATGGCCGGCACAGACACAATAGGCCTTTTCAGTGCTGTATAACTCTATGACTATGACTCTGTTATAATTTCCTAACCCTTGCCAATAGTGTGCTTGTGTGAACACTAGATCAATAAACTTTTTGATACCATTGACCAGAAACTGAACTGGAGTAGCCATATAAATACTGTGGCTACAAGAGCAGGTCAGAGGCTAGGAATCCTGCGGCGAGTAACTCAGCTAGTGACTCCCCAAAGCCTCTCCGCCATCTACAAGTCAGAAGTGTGATGGAGTACTCTCCACTTGCCTGGATAGGTGCAGCTCCAACACTCAAGAAGCTTGACACCATCCTGGATAAAGGAGCCTGCTTGATTGGCACCCCACCCACAAACAGTCACTCCCTCCACCACCGACGCACAGTAGCAGCAGTGTGTACCATCTACAAGATCACTGCAGCAACGCACCAAGGCTCCTTAGGCAGCACCTTCCAAACCCGCAACCTCTACCACCTAGAAGGGCAAGGGAAACAGATGCATGGGAGCACCACCATCTGCAAATTCCCCTCCAAGCCACACATCATCCTGACTTAGAACTATATCACCGTTCCTTCAGTGCCGCTGGGATGAAGATCCTGGAACTCCCTTCCTAACAGCACTGTACGTGTACCTACCCCACATGGACTGCAGTGGTTCCAGAAGGCAGCTCCTTCTCGAGGGCAATTAGCAATGGGCAATAAATGCTGGCCTAGCCAGCAACGCCCACATCCCAGGAACAAAAAAAAATGGTTTTCAGGTTTGGACACGAGACTTATGGTTATTGTACCAGAGGGCTGCCTCCATCTAGGATGTCATGCTGAGCATGAGTCACCAGAAAAAAAGCAAGTAAGGGGGAAGAAGATAAGAGTTTAAGAATAAGCTACCTCATCTTTGCTGGCAGGATTTCACTGGCTGTGGTGCTGGAGTTGCCTCAACCTGCTGAGTGCCAGAGTGCATGTACAATTATGTATGTGGTTCTGTATTTACAACATTGCTCAACATTTTGTAGGAGACTTGAGCAGCTAGTGTATGTGGTCTATTTTATTCTCCCTTTTAAATCAATATGATTGAAAAGTTGCCATGAGTGAGTCGGCCTTGCACTGATATGCGGCTTGCGTGTTTTCAAAGCATTATAGTGTATTTATTTTTCTGTGCCAGTCTGCCAATTATTGACAATATAGCTCTATACCAGCCTCGAGCTGCCTGCTTGGGTGGATCTTTATAGAGGTAGCCAACTGAATTGTAGATTTTTTTGGGTGCTACGGCATAAATTTGGTACAGCAATCCTGATGAAACAAGGCATCAAAGAGTTTGAGACTAGACAGGATCACCGCATATTCAGCAAGTGTGGTTGTTAAGTTGTTGTGCCACTTGTGCCATAGCATGTTTATTTTGTAACAAAGGGTAAACTAAGTGCTAAGCAAAATTATGCCACATTACTTTACCATGAACTGCAACTTGCGCATGTGAATCCCCACAGTCCTTTGTTTCAGGCAGGCTGTATGAACAAATATTGTGTGAGGAAATTAATTACTCCTGAGTAATGAAGAGAGAATATTTTTGGGCAAGTCAAACTGCACTGCCCTGATTTTTCCCAGCAACTGCTTCACATTGTCAGAAATCTAGAAGCAGCTATTCTGACTGCACTGTGCTAATGAAAGCCATATGTTGAGAGGGGAACATACACCTATGAGGGGAGAAGCGAAGAATAATGTTGGTTGTATTGTGCAGATGAGGGGGGAGTAGTTTGACTTTTATTTTATTGTATTAAGTACTTTTATAGTTGGCACGATTTCTACTCCGTGCTGTTTGACATATAGAGGAAACTGCACATTGAAGACACTTGAGGTAATTTGTCCCATTTGGTTGCTTGTATAACTCACAACAAAATTTTTCATTAGAAGAATCAAAATTAAAATGGAATTTTTCATTGTGTACTATTGTCTATACTGTAAGTGTATTTTGATTTGAAAGAAATGATTATTCAAACTGTGGGTAGAAGTTGAGTAAGTGACTTTGCTACACTGAGTAAGTGCAAGTGACTGGGGCCTTGGTTTAATGTCTCATCCAAGAGTTGGCATCTCCAACAGAGCAGCACTCCCTCACTACTATGCTAAAGTGTCAGCCTAGATCTTGTGCTCAAGTATCTCATAAGAATCATAAGCTATCCTACATTACAACAGTGACACCTCAAAGGTTCTTCATTCCGCACAGTCCTTGTGGAGACGAAGTCCCGCCTTCACATTGAGGATACCGTCCATCGTGTTGTGTGGTACTTTCACCATGCTAAATGGGATAGATTTCGAACAGATCTCGCAATGCAAAACTGGGCATCCGTGAGGCGTTGTGGGCCATCAGCAGCAGCAGAATTGTACTCAACCACAATCTGTAACCTCATGGCCCGGCATATCCCCCACTCTACCATTACCATCAAGCCAGGAGACCAACCCTGATTCAATGAAGAGTGCAGGAGGGCATGCCAGGAGCAGCACCAGGCATACCTCAAAATGAGGTGTTAACCTGGTGACGCTACAACCCAGGACTTACTTGCATGCCAAACTACATAAGCAGCATGCAATAGACAGGGTGAAGTGATCCCATAACCAACAGATCAGATCTAAACTCTGCAGTCCTGCCACATCCAGTCGTGAATGGTGGTGGACAATTAAACAACTAACTGGAGGAGGTGGCTCCACAAATATCCCCATCTTCAATGATGGGGGAGCCCAGCACATCAGTGTGAAAGATAAGGCTGAAGCATTTGCAACAATCTTCAGCCAGAAGTGCCGAGTTGATGGTCCATCTCAGCCCCCTCCTGAGGTCCCCAGAATTACAGATGCCAGACTTCAGCCAATTGGATTCACTCCGCATGATATCAAGAAGCGACTGAAGGCACTGGATACTGCAAAGGCTATGGGTCCTGGCAATATTCCGGCAATAGTACTGAAGACCTGTGCTCCAGAACTTGCCGCACCCCAAGCCAAGCTGTTCCAGTATAGCTACAACACTGGCATCTACCCGGCAATGTGGAAAATTGCCCAGGTATGTCCTGTACACAAAAAGCAGGACAAGTCCAACCCGGCCAATTACCGCCCCATCAGTCTACTCTCAATCATCAATAAAGTGATGGAAGGTGTCATTAACAGTGCCATCAAGCAGCACTTGCTCAGTGATGCTCAGTTTGGGTTCCGCCAGGGCCACTCAGCTCTTGACCTCATTACAGCCTTGGTTCAAACATGGACAAAAGAGCTAAACTCGTGAGGTGAGGTGAGAGTGACTGCCCTTGACATCAAGGCAGCATTTGACCGACTATGGCGTCAAAGAGCCCTAGCAAAACTGGAGTCAATGGGAATCGGGGGAAACTCTCTGCTGGTTGGAGTCATACCTAGCGCAAAAGATGATGGTTGTGGTTGTTGGAGGTCAATCATCTGAGCTCCAGGACATCACTGCAGGAGTTCCTCATGGTAGTGTCTTAGGCCCAACCATCTTCAGCTGCTTGATCGATGACCTTCCTTCAATCATAAGGTCAGAAGTGGGGCTGTTGGCTGATGATTGCACAATGTTCAGCACCATTCGCGACTCCTCAAATACTGAAGCAGTCCATGTAGAAATGCAGCAAGACCTGGACAATATCCAGGCTTGGGCTGATAAGTGGCAAGTAACATTTGTGCCACATTAGTGCCAGGCAATGACCATCTCCAACAAGAGAGAATCTAACCATCTCCCCTTGACATTCAATGGCATTGTCATCGCTGAATCCCCCACTATCAACATCCCAGGGGCTACCATTGACCAGAAACTGAACTGGAGTAGCCATATAAATACTGTGGCGACAAGAGCAGGTCAGAGGCTAGGAATCCTGCGGCGCGTAACTCACTTCCTGAGTCAGGAATGTGATGGAATACTCTCCACTTGCCTGGATGGGTGCAGCTCCAACAACACTCGAAGCTCGACACCATCCAGAACAAAGCAGCCCGCTTGGTTGGCACACCATCTACAAACATTCACTCCCTCCACCACTGACGCACAGTGGCAGCAGTGTGTACCACCTACAAGATGCACTGCAGCAATGCACCAAGGCTCCTTAGCACCTTCCAAACCCGCGACCACTACCACCTAGAAGGACAAGAGCAGCAGATGCATGGGAACACCACCACCTGCAAGTTCCCGTCCAAGTCACACACCATCCTGACTTGGAACTATATTGCCGTTCCTTCACTGTCGCTGGGTCAAAATCCTGGAACTCCCTAACAGCACTGTGGGTGTACCTACCTCTCATGGACTGCAGCGGTTCAAGAAGGCAGCTCACCACCACCTTCTCAAGGGCAATTAGGATGGGCAAGAAATGCTGGCATAGCCAGTGACGCCCACATCCCATGAATGAATTTTAAAAAAGCCATAAAGTACTTTGGGGCGTCATGAGGTCATGAAAGGCGCAATATAAATGCAAGTCTTTCTTTCTGGCATCATAGTAAATGTAAAATGGCCATAAAGGAACATAAGTTATGGAGGTGTTCTCTTTACATTGGCTTAAATGCCAGTTCACATTGTTTAAAAAGAGACCTGGTAAAGAGAGTAGGAATGCTAACAAAGTAAGACTTGAGACTTGCATTTATTTATTTCCTTCATGACCTCAGGATGTCCCAGTGCTTTATAGCTAATGAAGTTCTTTCAAAATGTCGTCACTGTTGTTATGTAAGAAACCTGGCACCCAATATGCTTACAGCAAGTTCCCACGAACAGCAATGAGATACCGACCGTAATCTGTTTTTAGTGATGTTGATTGAGGCCAAGACACCAGGAATAACTCCCCTGCTGCTCTTCAAAATAGTGCCATGGGATGTTTTATGTCCACCTGAGAGGGCAGACAGAGCCTCAGTTTAACATTTCATCGGGGTAAAAAAACCGCACCTTTGACCGTGCAGCACTCCCTCACTACTGTACTAGAGTGTCAACCTAGATTTTTGATCAAATATCTGGGTTGGGATTCGTACTCGCAACCTTCTAATTCAGAGGTGACAGTGCTATCAACTGGCTGACACTACTGCCATAGAATATAGTGAATTGTCAGCTGCATTGGAGTGTGGAGATGCTGAACAGGTATGTTCCCACTTAGTGCAAGGTTGGGAAAATTGAAGGAGAATTGCCTTGGGTTATTAATTCTCCATTGCAGTCAGTTTCAGTGCATGTCACAACAGATCCCCTCAGCCAGGAATGGTGTGCGGCACAGAAGGACGAATGGTAGGGGAAGAAAACCAATGTCTCCATCCTTCAATCATGCAATTTTTAGTGCGTGGGCTAAGCATATTATTTGTAAAATACACTTCCTAAATTATTTCTAACCAAATGTTTATCCTTCTTCACCAATTTGTATTCTTGCTAGGCAGTTTTGTGATCAGCTTTTTTTCCTTTACTGCTGTCAATTCTTTTGTCATTGTAGTAGGAAGTTGTATTTTTTTCTGTTAAATGTATGTTGTTAACGAAAATATAAATAATGAATCAGCCTCTTATACAAGGAATTCGTCAAGGTAATAAGTTCCTGAGGCATTTTATTCATGTATTTTAGACAATAAAGATGACATCTTGAGCAATGCGATAAAATGTGAAAGTGGTTCCAATTGAACTGTTCTCGATGTTTCAAAAGATACTTTCACAGTATATTTTCCGCACAAGACAGCTGCTTCTTTGCTCATTACTACCCAGCCTGATAACTGGACATATAGTCATCAAGTTCTTCTGAGTGCTTTTTAAAAATCCCACATGGAAAACACAGTCAGTGTCAAAACTACAGCTACACACACACCAAAAATGACATAATCTGAAACAAGGCTATGAAAACTAACTACTAGCTACATTAGAATAATTGACACCATGGAATTACTTCAGGAAAACAGTCCAGTAGCAACCATCAATTACAGAACTGTACAACACTACAAATTCAACTGGCAGAACAGTCGACAAAGACCTATAAAATGGATACTCTTTAATGCTTGCTATTTTTGCCAAGTGGACATCAAGAAACTTTTAAAAATGAAGTATGTGAAAATCATAAAGAAATGAGTTGTTAATGAAGTTCCACAGGGATTTGTTGGTGTTTATAATTTTTATGAATGTTTTGCAGGATGGAATAATATCCCTGGTACCTAAGTTTGCAGGTGATACTAGTGTCATGCTAGGCCCCCACCTGCCAAGAATGAGGCACATTAATTTTGTCATGAACGTTGATTTTAAGCTGTTACTGGAATGAAAAAAGAAATTGTTAAACAGATCAGCCGTGGCTGAATAAAAAATATTTACATACTAACAGACATTGAAGGTGAGAAAGTGCATTTCAGGACCTGCTAAGGAGGATACAATCCACGAGGGCCAGGACTGGTTAGATGAGCAGGTCATATGACTGCCTGGCTGTTCCAGGGTTTTCCTTTGAACTAGCCACAGAGAGTTTGAACTCTGAAGGTCTGTTTGCTGCTGGACTGAGATCTGTCCTGTCTGCTCCCATCTCTTTCTCACAAGCCTCTGAATCCACTGAAGACACATGAACCCTAAGAGAGAAAAGTCTCCTACAGCGAACAAGGTTTAAGAATACTGGGCCCCAACAAAAAGCAAATCTACCTACAATCAAGGACTCTACAGTGAGCTCAAAGAACCATAACAAAAGCTCTTCAGATATTGCCTCAAACTTTTCCACTTTATTTTTTATTCTGTTCTTTTCTGTCTCTATTTTAATTTATGTATCGCGTATGCATGCTCGCGTGGGCATGTCGTGTATCCGTAGGTGTTAACTGAACTAGAGTTTAAGTTTAATAAATTTCAACTTTTCTTCTTTAAAACTAAGAAAGCCTGTTTGTGCTAGTTTCTTTGCCTTATAATTGGAAAGCGGTGAACAAGGATTCACCAAGGGGGAGCTGAAAACACGGTGTGTTTAAAGTTAAACCCTGTTATGGTAAGATCAGGTGAAGGCTGAGAGGGACCCCTAGACACCTTTCTCACCTGTTCGTAACACTAGACTAAGTGCAGTGACCAATGTGCAGTAATTGGAACCTGCTAAGATTTTGGAATATAAATTATGTAATCATGTCCTTGGGGGTAACTGAGGAGGAAAGAGATCTTTTGGATTTTTCAATATTTTATTAAAACAGTTAGTCTTGTGTTCACAGCTGGTCTTATTTCCTGATCAGTTTGTGCAAGTACAGTTTGCTACAACCGAGGTGGGAGGAGTGCATTGTCTTTTCTAGTTCCACTTCTCCACAGGTCACAACATATATTTAAATGTTTACCCAGTTACCGATGCAGTCAATCATAGACTCTACTCTTTATCCCAGAATAAAATGTACCAACCAGGTTTCTTTAATAAACAACAAAATTATCAGTTTATTATAAAACAAGACATAACCAGTAACGAAGCAAAGCATTTACAGAGTGAAATATGAAAGTTCCCTTTTACCTTAGCCCCTCACACGCACACACCAGTTAACTGAAAAATAGAGATTTTCTCTTCAGAGCTCTGTTACAAAAAAAAGACAAAAAAGAATACTTTGGCCAAGTACTTAATAATTCTTGAATAAAAAAAATAGAGAAGATATGGAAAGATATCAGTTGTCCCTTTTTGGTTTGGTGTCCCAAATAGGCGTAGACGGCTGTCTCTGGAATCTTCCTAGAACAGTTTTTTGGCGACATTGAGGATCAGTTCGCCAGGCTTTCCAGAAGAAACGCAGCAACAGGGGTTTCTGGCAGGCTTTTCAGGAGGAAAGCAGCAACAGTATCTCTATTTCTTACTCTCGCTTCTAAGAGTTTCCCAAAGACATGGAAAAGCTGGCAGGCTTTTCAAAGAGATGGAAAAAGGCGGAAGCTGCTGTTTTGTCCTTGGCAGGTTGATTCTCCAACTCCTTTCAGAACACTGTCCAAACCCTAATTGACTGTCCAAAGCGAAAGCGAAACCAAAAACAATCCCAAGTCAAGCCTCCCGACCCCTATAAATGGTTGACCTTTCCCCTTACACCAAAAAGCCCCTGCTGGGTATTTATCTGAAGACTGGTGACTTCCAGTAAGGGTTGTTTACTAACCAAGTCCCATCAGTGTCCTTTCAATTACACCATTGAAAAAACTTCCATTGGAATCCTTTTCAGTTTTCCCAAATAAAACAATGTCCATAATTTTAAAATAATGAGTCCTCAAAAAAAAACTTAACAAAAAATATAGAAGCACTGTTGTAACAAGTTCCTTAAATGTTCAATCTATTCTGCCACGAACTCCTGTAAAATAGGCAAAGGAGACAAAAGTAAAGCCAAAGGTGTGCACTGTACAAAAACTCAACAAAAGACCCTGTCAGCATGCACAAATTATACTGTGAAGCTGACCAAAAAGATCTATATTGTACTTGGATAACAAAGAGAATGACCACGGCAAAATGTAATTCATGGAGCCCAAACGAGAGGATAACTACTCAAGGTCATGATGAACAACTTAGAAATCTAAGGATAAAAAGAAACAAATATTCTTTTGATATGTCATTTGCTGCACAAAACTTACCATAAATCTAAATAATATCAAATAATTCTTAACTTAATGCCTTGCAATAAATGGAAGACACTCAAGTGCTTGGGACTATCCCCAATACGACTTATTTGTGTTCACAAAAATGCAGTTTTAGTTTAAGCAAATCAGGTCTCCAATGAACTGACAGCTGTTCTTTATTCATGCCACGAATAGGATACCATGCCACAGGATAACTGGTTACCCTTTAGCCATATTATTTTGCATTCAAAGCCATGTGGGATGCTCACCACATTTTTCCTGTTTAATCTGAATGGTGGCATATACCACACTCAGAACATTGCATTCAGATCAAAACGACAAATGAGTTACAGGGAAGCAAAGTAACAAGGGATTAAAATACTCCTTTCTGGAAATTATTTTTTTTAAACTGTCCCATTTATCAGACTTTTGATAAAGTTTGTAATAGACTAATAGCACAATGTCATGTGCAATGGAGACCAAGTATCAGTTGCAGGAATTGAACTAAAGATACTGAAAGAAGTTGAGATCTTCAGTATATCTGAGTGTACTCCTGTATGCAGTTGTATTTGCTTGAAAAAAATCTGATAATTCAAACTAAGCAAATGAAATTAAGAAGCTTTTTTGCATGGTTTCATTTCAAAATAAGGGTTAATTTGACTTGAGCAACTTCAAATGCAGAGTGGATTGTAATGCAAATAAGGCCTCTGAATAAAAAGCTGTGAATCAATCACCTTTACGATGGTAGATATTTGAATTCCATGTAACAGTGTCAGCTGTCAGTGTTAGCACTCTTGCCCCTGAGTCAAAAGGTTATGGGTTTTAGTCCCACTCTATATACCTGAGCACATAATCTAGAGTGGCTTCTTTTCTCTACTGTAAAGCATCTCCTTAAACCCCTCTACCTGACTCCTACATCCTCACCTCTAAGAATAAGTGCGAGGCGCTCATAGACTTCTTTGTCACCAAGATCAAGACCATCGATCAGCTGTCTCTGCTACATCACTCCCTTCCACTAGTCCCCTGGGCCAAACTTCATCTAAAGCTTTGCCCTGCACTCGCACCTTTCTCTTTTCTCTCCTATCTCCCTTCATGCCCTTTCTGAGCTCAGCTTGTCCATGAGACCCACCTCCAGCTCTTTCAACCCTATTCCCACTAAACTGTTGGCCACCCAACTTCCCCCCCCCCCCCCCCCCCCCCCCCCCCAATGTGAGCTGATATTGTTAACAGTCTCTCTCTTCAGGTGGTGTCCGTCCTTTAAATCTGCCATCATCTCCCCTTTCAAAAAAACAGCCCTTGACTTCCACCAGCCTTGCAAACTACTGCCCCACTTCCAACCTCCCTTTGCTGTCCAAAGTCCTTCAATATGTTGTTGCCTCCCAAATCCATGCCCATCTTTCATGGGACTCCCATATTTAAACCCCTCCAATCAGGTCTCTTCCCTTCCACAGCACCAAACCGACTCTTATCAAAATCACAAATGGCATCCTATGTGACTGAAACAAAGGTAAACTATCCCTCCTCATCCTTCTCGACCTCTCTAACCTTTGACACGGTTGACCACACCATGTTTCTCCACTGTCGTCCAGCTATGTGGGACTGCTCTCACCTGTTTTCATTCTTATCTAATCATAGCCAGAGTATCGCTTGCAGTGGCTTCTCGTCCAGCTCCTCCACTGTTCTCTCTGATGTCCCCAAAGGATCTGTCCTTGGTCCCCTCCTATTTCTCATCTACATGCTGCCCCTTGGCAACTTCATCCAAAAGCGCAGGTAGTTTTCGCACATTCACTGACGGCACCAGCTCTACCTCACCACCACTTCCTGACTCCTCTACTGTCACTAAATCATCAGACTGCTTATCCAACATCCAGTACTGTATGAGCAGAAATTTCCTCCAATTAAATATTGGGAAGACTGAAGCTATTGTTTTAAGTCCCTGCTCCAAATTCCATTCCCTAGCTGCTGATTCCATCTCTCTCCCTGGCAACAGTCTAAGATTAAACCAGTCTGTTCGCAACCTTAGTATCATATTTGACCCCAAGATGAGTTTCTGACGACATTTGCGCCATCACTAAGACCACCTATTTCTACCTTTGTAACATCACCCGACTTCACCCTATCTCAGTTCATCTCCTGCTGAAGCCCTCATTCATGTCTTTGTTACCTCTAGACTTGACTATATCAATGCACTCCTGGCTGGCCTCCCACATTCTTCCCTCTGTGAACTTGAGGTCATCCAAAACTCTGTTGTCCGTTTCTTAACTCGCACCAAGTTCCATTCACCTATCACCGCTGTGCTCACTGACCTACATTGGCTCCTGGTCAAGCAACGTCTTGATTTAAAAATTCTCATCCTGGTTTTCAAATCCCTCTGTGGCCTCACACCTCCCAAGCTCTGTAATCTCCAACCCCACAACCCTCCAAGATATCTGCGCTCCTCTAATTCTGACATCCCTGTTGAGCATCCCTGATTTTAATCACTCCACCATTGATGGCCGTGCCTTCAGTTGCCTAGGCCCTATGCTCTGGAATACCCTCCTTACACCTCTCTGCCTCTCTACCTCGCTTTCCTCCTTTAACACACTTCTTAAAGCCTAGCTCTTTGACCAAGCTTTTGATCATCTTACCTAATATTTCCTTCTGTGGCTTGGTGTCATATTTTGTTTTCTAATGCTCCTGTGAAATGCCTTGGGACGTTTTGTTAAGTTAAAGGTGCTATATAAATATTAGTTGTTGGCACTTCATTGCAATACTGCATTGTTGGAGATGCAGTCTTTCAGATGAGATGTTAAACCAAGTCTGCTCTCTCTGGACAGAAAAGTACCCATGGTACTATTTGAAATGCAGAGGGGTTTCTCTTGGAGGCCTGGCCAAAATCTATCCCTCAACAAACACACAAAACCAATGATACGGTTATTATTTAATTGTTGTGTCCAAATTGACTGCTGCCGTTGCCACTTTACAACACTTCTAAAGTACTTCATTGGTTCGGTATGTCCTGAGGTCATGAAAGGTGCTATATATAAGTGCAAATCTCTTCTCTTTCAGCTAGGCATGATAGCTATTAGCCAGGACTTTCTAATGTTTTATACAATGTATAATTTGAATGTTTCCTAAAATAATGCTCCCTTAATGGTTCAGCCATTTAGGGTGTAATGGATTTATCCACATACTTTGGCATTTGCCAGCAATTAAAACCAGTCTTGTGTCTAATTGGCATGGTTTGAAAGGTACAATAATTTGATTAGCATCTAGACCCAAACTTCTGCATCTTGTCTGATCAATGGATCGAAAAACAATCCTGTGTCTTGCAGACAGTTGGTCTGCAGCTTCCATTTGATGTTTAGTTTGGAAAAGTAGCTTCCATCTAAAACTCTAGTTATTTCTTGAGCAAAATTACCTTGTGTCTCTTTAGTCACAAAAACACAATTGTAATATACTGCATTATAACATCAGAAATTTACAACTGTAAAAAGAATGTTGCAAGGGTACAATTTTTGTCACTGAAAAATTTAATGAAGTGTTAAGATTCAATCTTTTTACAGAACAAAGTAAATTGTCTTTAACTTTTTTTCAATTGGTGATCATTTTCAATTAAAGCATTAATTTGATAAAGATTCTTTAGCAAAGTTTTGTTTATAATTGTTTATTTTCTACAGAGTGGTTCCATTAGTGAGTCTGATATTGGGGGTCTAAAACCAGAAGCATCTTCCCAATCTCCAACGTCATCAGTTTCTAGTAATTTGAACGGAGAGACGTAAGTACTGGAAGATTTGTCACTGATAGAAACCTTTTGTGTCAAAGAATTTAGCTTTGCAAATGTGTTAAGCCAATATATGAAGTATAATATTCTCCAAGAAAATTAATTTTTTATGCCTTTCCCCAACCCAATGTTTTGCTTTTTTTCAATGTGCTGAGTCTTATTGAGTACATCTTCAGCTATTTTTCATTTATGAACCTAGGTCGGAAGACTATTTTACCATGGAGGGAGTACTCAACCTCCTTCTTCCCACCTGCATAAATGCACTTTACATCAAAGGTGACCAAGTATAAACAGGACCTGCTCCTAATTACTCTTTCTATCCCAGTGGAATTGAGCCAAGTTGTGGTATCCCAACTGCCACCTAGCTAACTTAGCATGGATAGGGAATCAAGCCGAGGCCTTCTGGTCTGCATAGCATAGTGCTACGCCAGACAGTGCTTCTGCCCACTAAACCATTGAGGATATTATTGTAGTTGAGGAAAAGGTGTGGGGGGGGAAGAAGGAGAGTTGATGCAATGTGGTCTGCATCCTTGTTGTCAACATGCTTTTTTTTCTCCACTAGACCCTGGGCCACCGGAGCCTGCTCAGCCTTGCCATTCTTGACGTAATGAAACGTAATTATGTTTGTAAACTTGTCACGCAGTAATTGTGCTCCTCAGTTGTGGTGCTGCAGTACCTCCACTGGCAGGCAGCTGTAATTGCAGTATGGCATGTTGATATGGGATATGGGGGGAAAGCGGGAACAGGTTACTGAGTTGGATGATCAGCCATGATCATAATGAATGGCGGAGCAGGCTTGAAGGGCCGAATGGCCTACTCCTGCTCCTATTTTCTACGTTTCTAAGTTTCCATTTTAATTATGGATGTCAGAATTTGTGATGGAAAAATTGGTGATTGCAAACCTATGTAAGATTGTTTAGATATTAATACATATTTAGGTGATGTGCAGATATTGGATGTTTCCATGTATAAAATTTGGGAGACATAACTTTATTAAGTTTGACTGTTTATGCATATTGTCTGACACTGGAGAATCTCTGAAAACCAAGAAGCAGATTGAAATCTCTGTATGGGAGCAATAACTTCAACTGTAATTACAGGGGTCGTGTAATAAATTGCTAGTTGAGCCCTTTTTTGGCATAGAGTATGTTGATTCTTGTCACCAGAGGCTTCAGTAACATCATGTAGTAGACTTTCAATAGTTAAAACAAATTAAAAATTGAATTTGTTCTTTATTAAAAGCTCAGACATTAAATGATACGCTATGAATAGAGACTAAATATTTGCACTTGAAACAGCCTACCTGATTGGACTTTTTTTTTAAGGGTATTGGTGCTTCAGTGGCTTGAGAATTAAGCATCCCCTCACCCTCGCGCTATATCAGTATAAGAATATGCTGTGCATAGCATCTTCAAAGTTGTAATTTTCAAAGCCGCCTGACTGACTCTGTAATATAATTCCAGTGTAAAGTTATATATGATAATCTCATAATGTCTAGACTCTGAAATAAATTTGACTAGCAACAGTTTTATGACCAACAGAAAAGTTGACATTACTCTCACTAGTGAAATTATGAGCATGAGTGTGCTACAGCTTAATGTTGGTGTTTGTAAATTTCAGGAGCCAATAACACCCCAGCAAACGACTCCTGCTGCTACATCTCCTATATTTGTACAGCCTACTCCTTTGCCTAAGGTATATTTATATATTTTATGTAGTTACTTAGAAAAGGTATTAATCTCGAAGTCCAAGCCTCACCTACATCTGCTCAAGTTGATGAGACTTGAGCCAGGTTTCAATTATTTCAGAATAATTTCTGTAAAATGTTACAAAAGTAAAAGTCTATAATAGTTTGGAATTCAGTTCACACCAAGCCAACCTGAAAATTGAACTACTTCACTTAACCCTATTCAGTTAAAGATGTAAACTATTTTTTATTAAAAATAACAAATGTATCAGTTTATTATGTCCATTATTATACCTTTCTCTTTAATTCCTCAGCCTAAAGCCCATCAGGTCAGTATCAGAAATTTCTCGAGCCCTACACAGTGTAGCCATTGTACATCTCTAATGGTGGGTTTAGTACGACAAGGCTATGCCTGCGATGGTGAGTGATATATTAGCATTATCTATTCTAATACTTTTGGCACTTTTGAAATTCAATGTTGGATATATAGTGAAAATAATGTAAATGTAAATTGCGAAATGAATTTTGCGCCTATTTTTATTTGCAAAAAAATACTGATAATAGTTGAGTGAACAATTGTGCAGTCATTAAATAATATCTAAATTTCTGTTCAGATTTTGAATTTTATTAATATTGTAATAAAATCTAATGTGCTTTTTGTTATATATCTCCCTCATAACTTCTTATTCCATAGTATGCTCATTTATATGCCACGTTTTATGCAAGGACAGTGCCCCTCAAGTATGCCCTATTCCACCTGAGCAAGCAAAGAGGCCACTTGGAATAGATGTTCAGAGAGGGATAGGAACAGCTTACAAAGGCTATGTAAAGGTATGGAAATAATTTTTGGATAAGATGTTGAATTTATGGCAAAAGTTACACATGCACATTCAGTGTATTTTCAATATTAACACATTGATCAGATTAACACGCAACTGAAAGAGCCTAGGATTTATAGACAGGCAATTATTGCACTAATAAACACATTTGTCACTTTGAAAAGATGGTTCTTGTTAATTTACTCAGTATTACAGTATTTACAGTGCTGCTTGCTCCTAGTAGTTCACGGGTAAAACACAAATATGGTTAGATGTTGTCCAACCACCCCATTACAGTTCTCCATCATCTGCATGAGTATCAGGTGTAATAAATAATCAACCTTGACCCAGTGTTCAGATAGCCTTCCAGTCCTCTCTGTAGCTGTTTGGGTTTGATATGCTGTTGAAGTGCTTTTGGGGGAATTTCATTAATAAAAAATAATATTGTATATTGTTTTTACAAAGTTTGTAACTGTAATAAATTTTGAGAAGGATAGTTTTCTGAATCTAAATAGTGGAGTAATAAGGTGAGCTGCTAAGTGGAATTAGAACAGACACTTGACTGTAAAAGTTCAAAATAAAATTGAGAAAGGGCCTTGTGCAAAAGTTCTTGTTGAAATTTCATGATCATTCCGCAATCTTTAATTTTATTTACTTATTCCCTTCATTGGTATGCTTAAGGTTCCTAAGCCTACAGGAGTGAAGAAAGGATGGCAAAGAGCATATGCAGTGGTTTGTGATTGCAAGCTTTTTCTGTATGATGTAGCTGAAGGCAAATCTATGCAGCCTGGAGTTGTTGCTAGCCTGGTGCTGGATTTGAGGTAAGTTTTCAGATTTAGAAATAGTAAAATGTTAATGGATAAAATGTAGATTATTAGTATTTTGGTTCCTCCCCTCCTTTTCATCCAAAGCAGCAATGGATTCCAATGGTATCCATCCAGTAATTTTTGGATAGTTGCTTGACAGTTATGCAACTTAACCATAAAGGTTTTCTTTTACTCTCTTAATTGGAAATGTAGCTTTCCATTGCTTTATGAATCTAAATGTTACAAATTTCAGATCTGCGCCATATTCTCTTAGGTTCTGTGCCAATAAGCATTGCAGTAGGCAGAAGTCAAATCCCTTACCATCCTCTGCCTTGACTGTTCAATATCTAGACAAGCGATAGTGTGACCTTCGTGTCCTGACCATGAAATCCAAACGTGTGAAAACTGGATACTGAAATCTCACATGGCCCATGTGTTTCTCCTGTCATGAGAAGTGTTATCGGATAGAATTAAATTGGCTTTATTTTATTTATTTTTTTATTATTGTTCACATATTACATGTAAAATATATGGCCTCACAGTATCAGTTTTCCTTTTACAAAACATAGAGTAATGTTTTGTTATTTTCTATCTCTGTTAGTGGGTGCATCTCATTTCACTAACTAGCAAATCTCTGAACTAGTCAGCACTGAGCTTCAGTGGAGTTCTCAGCCCTCTGTACCTGGTCTTTACTCTGGAATACTGCTTGACCTCTGACCACCTCCCCACCCCCCCCCCCCCCCCCCTCCCCACCACCACCACAACAAGCTCGAGAATGCCTGGTGATCAACCACTCAAGCTGCCATTGGAAGCTGCTATTGTCTTCCTAGATGTGGGCTCTTGGCAGCTTCCCCCCACTTTCTCCATAAGGCTCACTTTAATAAAGCCATTCCAGCATATTATTTGTGAATGTCTAGCCTGTCTGGAGCCTAATGTGATATGCAGAAAACATCTTGATCTTGGTCCCTGGGATGAGGGGGTTGCCCTATGATGAGAGGCTGAGTAAATTGGGCCTGTACTCTCTGGAGTTTAGAAGAATGAGAGGAGATCTAATTGAGACATACAAGATTCTGAAAGGGCTTGATTGGGTAGAAGCTGAGAGATTTTTCCCACTGGTCAAGGAATCTAGAACACGGGGACAGAGTCTCAGGATAAGGGGTCAATCATTCAGGACTGGGATGAGGAGAAATTTCTTCACTCAAAGGGTTGTGAATCTTTGGAATGCTCTATCCCAGAGAGTTGTGGATGCTCCATCATTGAATACATTTGAGGCTGGGTTAGATAGATTCTTAGTCTCGCAGGGAGTCCAGGGATATGGGGAACAGGTGGGAAAGTGGAATTGAAGCCCAAGATCAGCCATGATCGTATTGAATGGCGGAGCAGGCTCGATGGGCCATATGGTCTACTTCTGCTCCTGTTTCTTGTGTTCTTGACCATGCTGCTTTACATTCCCAAATGCATTCTGTGGATTTAATCCTGCGTTTGTGCCACTCAAATTACTGAAATATCTCAATATAAATTGTGCCAAATTGCTTCTATCTTGTATAATTCTGTCAAATTCAGTATGTGAATTATTCCATCAAATGAATTCCTTCTCAAAAACTTGTCAGTTCTTTGGGGTTTCCACAAAGCTTCCACTAAAGTTAGAGTGGACAGTTGAGAGAACCCCATAATCTGTTAACTGAATCAAAAGTAGTTTAGAAATTTGGATTATCTTTAAGTATTTTATAATTAAAAATAATTATGGGGTCATGCAGCTTTCAATAATTACCCTTAAAATCTATTTCGAAACTATGCTCTATCCACCATTTTATTTCTACCATCTACTCTTTGTGTTGTCAAAGACCAATGAGTAGCTAACTATTTATGGGAAGACTTGTATTAGGTTTATTTTTGCAGAAGACAGAAGATTGGGACTCTGGTAAGGAGAGTGTATATCTTTTGTAAAATCTGTGTGCTTTTCTTCAAGCTTGCTCAATATGTTTCAATCATACCTAATCTATGTTGTGGTTAATGCTATTAAACTATTATTTGCAGAGATGAAGCCTTTTCTGTGAGTTCAGTATTTGCATCTGATGTAATTCATGCTACCCGGAAGGATATTCCTTGCATTTTCAAGGTTAGCATTAATCTCACGATAATGAGTTTTAATTATGCATGCCTTGAGATTCTTCCCTGGCATTGTCCATATTGAAATTTGACCTAATGAGAGTATATGAAATATAAATGAAAGTTTCAGTAATGCTTGGAAGCCCTTAATCTGTGTACTGATTTCATACTTTTGAATGAGGAGCAATGGAATCTGGGCTCAATTCCAACTTAGATGATAGGAATCAAAGTCTCCTTTGCTTGGCATATGTGAGAGCCCTTATATGAAGCGATTTTGGTGAATCACTGTGTACTTCTACAGATTGTTACTAAACTGGCAGGCTCTGTCAAAAGGTTATCAAAGTATATTATTGGGTTAATCACGAGGATTTTTGTCCTCCTTTAATGCTGGAATTCTGTTTTAAAATCAGAAAGTGACTATTCTCCAACAACGACATCCTTCACGTTAATGAGAATTTTTGAAAAAGCTCGGTGGCGCAGTGTTCCAATGTCTGTTGAAGGAGAAGGATGGAAACTATAAAAGACAGTGATATCAAAAGACAATGTTTTGTATTCTTGTGGATGAATACAAAATCACACTGATCTATTTGAGTCCAGAGAGGATAATAATTGCATTTGTCTAATTGACACACATCTAATTACACCAACATTTGTTCTGCAGGTAACAACTTTGCTCCTCTCCTCACCATCAAAGACCTGCTCACTGCTTATTCTGACTGAAAGTGAAAGTGAGAAAAGAAAATGGGTTGGAATCCTCGAAGGATTGCAGAATATCCTACAAAAAAATAAACTTAGAAACAGAGTTGTATATATTCCACAAGAAGCATATGATAGTACACTGCCTTTTATTAAAGCAAGTTTATCTGCTGCTGTTATAGGTAAGACTAGCTGATATTCCTTTCATCCAAGGAAGAAAACATTACTTTTAATACTAATTTTTACAGTTTATTTTTGCAAAATCAAACCTCCATTTCTGTGATTTTTTTTTTCCTAGATCGTGAGCGTATAGCTTTGGGCACCGAGGAAGGACTGTATGCAGTAGAGTTAACGCGAGATAGTAAGCTACTAAATATCAGTTTACCTTTTTAACTTGGGTTTGGGCAATTTTTAATTCAATAATTACAACTGAACAATATTCTTGTTTTCAAAAATGTCTGACTGTAAAACATAGAGTAGAAGTTAACTTTTGTAAACTTGGTTCACTTTACTAAATGTGGAAAGGTTTGAAGACTACAATGATCAAAAATGTACCTTAATTATATTTATAACTTTTGAATGCAAGAAAGTTTGCAGTCTATATAATAAATCTTCTCTGATTGCAGTGATTGTTCGAGCAGCTGACTGTAAAAAAGTCTATCAGATTGAGCTTATTCCCAAAGAAAATATAATTGTCCTTATTTGTGGCCGAAACCGACATGTTCATTTTTATCCGTGGGCTGCTTTTGATGGACCTGAGACCACGTTTGATATTAAACTTGCTGAAACAAAAGGCTGCCAAACCATGGTTTCTGGATCTTTACGGCAGGGTATTGTGAGCGCTGTCTTTGTGGCAGTGAAACGGCAAGTCCTGTGCTATGAAATTAGCCGAACTAAACCTTATTACAAGAAATTCAATGAAATTCAGGCCCTAGGCAATGTACAATGGATGGCGGTCTTTGAAGAAAGACTTTGCGTTGGCTACCCTTCTGGATTTTCCCTGCTTAATGTCCAGGGAGATGGACCTTCCATTAACCTCGTAAATCCAATGGACTCATCGCTTGCATTTCTCTCACAGCAGCCTTTTGATGCTCTTTGTGCTATGCAGCTTAGCAATAAAGAGTACTTGCTCTGCTTTAGCCATGTTGGTGTATATGTGGACTTGCAAGGCAGAAGGTCACGAATGCAAGAGCTGATGTGGCCTGCAGTTCCTATCGCCTGCGGTATGTATATATTTTCTGCTCTGTGCACCGATTGCCATTATGTTGTGTTTTTTTGTGTTTTTCTATTTATCCAAATCTTTTCTAGCTTTAGTGTTCACTTGCCAATTGTAAAAAGCCCTTAGATGCATTATTTCTGCAATATTTCTAAAACTGATCCTAAATATCTAAGCATTCTTAGATTATGCATTTAAGTATTAAACTGAATTAACATTGTACGAATTACATTTCAAAAAATTTTAGGTATATACATTTTTTTTACTGTTTTATAGTTAAAAGGCTAGGTGTATAGAGCACTCTCATATGCATTGAAAATATTTCATGCTTAAACAGTGCTTATTTAATATCCAAAATAGTACAATACAAAACCAATTCAGGTTTTTCAGTTAGCTGAATAACTCTTTGAAACTGAATACGTATGCAAGTAATTTGTCTATTCAAACAGCCATCAGAGCTCCAATTCAGGAAGAATTCTCAACATAGCTTACACACAAGCATATTTTTAAAAAATTCAGATCTAGGTAAAAATGCTGCATGCCCATTTAATTCACAATTCTCATGTTGGCATATCTATGTTTTTGGAGTGTACATCCATCCCACACTGTTAGAGTAATGCTGCATTGTAATACAGGTAGCTAGTTTACATATTACTGAAAGAGCAAGTTTCATCATCCGAATAAGTTAAAAAAAAAATCAAAAGGCAATATAATATACTTGGAACCAGGGTTCGGCAACGTGTCCATACACGGACACCAGTGTCCGTGGTAAAGGTTTTGAGATTCGTGACTGATAATTTCAGGGACGAGAAATCCCATTGGCTTCTTTCCAACCAGAGCGGCTGTAAAAAAAAAAAAAAAAAATCGCACTGTCAGATTCACTGCTGACAGGTGCTGAGAGCGGGAACAGCGGTTTTGGAATTTAGACAGCTTCTGGGTTTTCCAGATTGTTCCAATATTTTTTTTAAAAGCCTGCCAGAAAACACCGAAGCTGCTCGAAGTTCCGAAACAGTTGTTCCACTCTCCAGTCAAAAGAGTGAGAGACGGGGGTAGGGGGGCGGTGAGGGACAGTGGAAATGGATTTGGGCAGGGTGGAGAGAGTGGGTGGGGGCTAAGAGCGAGAGAGAGAGTGGGGGCTGAGAGAGAGAGTGGGGGCTGAGAGAGAGAGTGGGGGCTGAGAGAGAGAGTGGGGGCTGAGAGAGAGAGTGGGGGCTGAGAGAGAGAGTGGGGGCTTGAGAGAGAGAGTGGGGGCTTGAGAGAGAGAGTGGGGGCTTGAGAGAGAGAGTGGGGGCTTGAGAGAGAGAGTGGGGGCTTGAGAGAGAGAGTGGGGGCTTGAGAGAGAGAGTGGGGGCTTGAGAGAGAGAGTGGGGGCTTGAGAGAGAGAGTGGGGGCTTGAGAGAGAGAGTGGGGGCTTGAGAGAGAGAGTGGGGGCTTGAGAGAGAGAGTGGGGGCGGGAGAGAGAGAGTGGGGGCGGGAGAGAGAGAGTGGGGGCGGGAGAGAGAGAGTGGGGGCGGGAGAGAGAGAGTGGGGGCGGGAGAGAGAGAGTGGGGGCGGGAGAGGGAGAGAGTGGGGGCGTGAGAGGGGGGAGAGTGGGGGGGGCTGAGAGGGGGGAGAGTGGGGGGGGCTGAGAGGGGGGAGAGTGGGGGGGGGCTGAGAGGGGGGAGAGTGGGGGGGGGCTGAGAGGGGGGAGAGTGGGGGGGGGCTGAGAGTGGGGGGGGCTGAGAGGGGGGAGAGTGGGGGGGGCTGAGAGGGGGGAGAGGGAGACAGACAGAGGGAGCAGAGAGGGGATGAGAGAGCGAGAGGGGACCGGACACCGTGTGGGACAGAGAGAGTGGGGTATGGTCAGAGAGTGAGAGGGGGAGGAAAGAGAGACAGAGAGAGTGGGGTATGGTCAGAGAGTGAGAGGGGGAGGAAAGAGAGACAGAGAGAGTGGGGTATGGTCAGAGAGTGAGAGGGGGAAGACCAGACTGAGACAGTGAGAGATGGGTGGCACCAGACAGAGAGAGGGGGGGGACAGAGAGAGTGAGACAGGGTGGGGACAGAGAGTGAGGGAGGGGGTGCAGAGAGAGAGGGTGGGGACAAAGGGAGAGTGGGGAGGGGACCCAGAGGGGGGTCGGGGAGAGCGATCAAGATCACTCCTGACAGATGAACATCTATCCGGAATACTCCGCATCGCTACAAGAAGTGTGCGGGCAGTCTTGACTACTTGTGCAAGCAAAAATGAATGCTAGGTATCTCTCTGTCTCAGTGTCCAGCATCATAGTGAAAAATAAGTCAATAAAGTAAGTCTTCTCATTTAAAGCATCTTCACAAAAATGCACATTTGTTATTTTGATTAATAGTAAGATAAATTTTCAATGCCTTTATCTTTCCAAAATTATCTCTGCAGCTCCCTATGTAAGAATTTTTTTTTTATTGTGGCCCCCCCATGTACAAAGGCTGGACACCACCCACCCCTTTCTTTCCTTTTCTCTCTCTCTTCCCCCACTCCCTAGCAGCTAGGTTATTTTAAAACGCAAGTTTAAAGGCTTGTGTGTTATGTAAACTCATTTTTAAAAAGTCACTTGGGGAATGTTTCGATTTCCGCGCTCTGGCACGCATTACTTTCACTTGGGACACAAGCTCAGTGACAGGTTGAAAGTTCCTGTACTCTTACTTGTATATAAATGTTGCAATTCTGCTACTGTCCATTTGGAATCACATTGTTCCAGAACTTGCTTTGAGGGGAAAAGATTTTACGGTAGACAGGCAATGGCTAGCATTTAAAGAACTAATTCATGGTTTAACAACAAATTTACATTCCTTTGAGGCAGAGAGATTGGGAAGGGTTGATGTCCAAAGGGACCTGTGTGTCCTTGTTCATAAGTCACTGAAAGCTAACATGCAGGTGCATCACGGACGGTAACTGGTATGTTGGCCTTTATTGCAAGAAGAATTGAGTACAGGAGTAAAGAAGACTTTCTGCAATTGTATAAAGCCTTGGTGAGATCTCACCTGGAGTTTTGTGTACAGTTTTAGTCTCCTTACTGAAGGAAGGATATACTTGCCATAGAGGGAGTGCAATGAAGGTTCACCAGACTGATCCCTGGGATGACAGGATTGTCCTATGAGAAGAGATTGGGGAAACTGGGCCTATAGGAAAAGCTTTTTCACCCAGAGGGTGGTGGGTGTCTGAAATTCACTGCCAGGAACGATGGTGGAGGCAGAAACCCTCAACTCATTTAAAAGGTACCTAGACATGTACCTGAAGTGCTGTAACTGGTAAGGCTATGGACCAGGTGCTGGAAGGTGGGATTAGATTGGGCAGCTAGTTTTTTCGGCCGGCATAGACTCAATCAGCTGAATGGCCTCCTGTGCCATAATTTTTCGATGGTTCTATATTCTCTAGAGTTTAGAAGAATGAAGGATGATCTCATTGAAGCATACAAAATTCTTACAGGGCTCAACAGGTTAGATGCAAGAAGGATGTTTCCCCGGCTTGGGGGTCTAGAGCCAGAGGACACAGTCTCAGAATAAGGGGTAGGCCACTTAGGACTGAAATGAGGATGAATTTCTTCACTCAGATGGTGGTGAATCTTTGGAATTCTCTACCCCAGAGGGCTGTGGCAGCTTAGTCATTGAGTATATTCAAGACCAAGATCGATAGATTTCTAGATACTAAAGATATCAAGGGATATGGGGTTAGTGCGGGAAAGTGGCATTGAGGTAGAAGACCAGTCATGATCTAGTTGAATGGCGGAGCAGTCTTGAGAGGCCGAATGGCCTACTCCTCCTATTTCCTATGTTTCCTAATAGGCTCTGGGATTAAGATGAGTGAATTTTCCATCACTAAGTTAGGCTGCCCTCTCTTTATCTTTTTCTCATTATGTTCCCAGAAAGTGGAAGGGTTGTTCTCCCGGCTGGCTCCCTTTACAGGAATTCACTTAAAGGCGTGTCGATGAAATGTGCCACCCAGAAAACATATTCTGCTATTCTCGATACTAATAGGACCTATTTTGATGGGCCAATAAGGGTCACACCGGGTTGTCACCAAACAAGAATCTGCATACCAAGTGCCCCTTTTAGGGCACCATTAATAAGAAAGAAACATATGGTCCAATTAAACTAAAAGAAGCTCAATATAAGCAAAGGGAACCTTCCCAACTAAATCAGTGACTGAGTGGTAAAGAATTGGCACTCGCTACTGAATTCAAATAAAGTTGCCCACAGAGATTGGATTTCACCTTTCCCGTGTTTGAATCTGGCACCAAGTCAAGGCATCCAGGCATTGAGCAACAGTGGTGTCGTCAAACAGGGTAAGCAGCCAGTCATACAGTTTAAGGTGATTGGCAAAAGAAGCAACAGTGACATGAGGAAAAACTTTTTTACACCGCGGTCAGTTAGGATTTGAAATGCACTGCTTGAGAGTGTGGTGGAGACATTCAAGGTCTTCAAAAGAGAACTGGATAATTATCTGAAGAGAAGAAAAGGCAGGGGAGTGAGACAAGGTGAGCCGGCAAGGGCACAGTGGGAATTCTGTGCTGTAACCATTCTATGATTCTATGTTGAAGTATTCTCGCACCTAGCAAACTATGAAGTAAAATGCACTGATTATCCTTCACTTACTATTAAAATTTACAGCAAAATGATGTTTGGGACATATACATGGGATTAAGACAGAAGCTGAAATATAATTAACAAACTTTAAAAATAATAATTTAATATGTGACATTCTACAAATATAAAATTACATTTTCAGGGCCAGTGAGGATGTTCATCAGTAATAATGAACTTAACATGCCATTAAAAGCGCAGTTGCACCTCATTCAACAAGATACAACTTTTTCCAGGGTTTTTGCAGTGAGACTAATAGTGTAAAAAGACAAGTTCTCATCAGTTCAGTGATTTCTAATTGATTTCAAACTGGGAGAACTTCAACAGTACACCCTATGGAGAAGCATAGAATCATTGACATCAACTTCTATATTCCCCGTTTGACTGTGCATGTGCAGACTACAGAGGTTGCTGTCAGTTTCAGAGCAGTAACAATTCTGAACGCTTGACGGTTTCGTAGTCATTGCTACCACAAATCTGGGCTATAACATTATCAGTGTCAAATTGTAACCTGAGGTGCCCACTAGTTGGGAAAGACCTCAAGCATGCTGATGGGCACCTAATGTTCCCTGTGCAAGGCCATAAGGCCACTTGGGCACAGAGTATCATGAAAGAGAGACAGGCAGGCAGGGCAATCCCACCCAAACGGGCAGGACCCATTCTGGACCTGTAAATCGTTGTCTTTGTCAGGACAAGGAGCAGACCCATAGAAGGTCCACTGACTTACCCACTCCTGTTTCTGCAGCCCAGTTCCCATTAAACTCCTGATCACCCACCTTCCTTTCTGGCTTTTAACTGATATTAGAAATGGTTCCCTTTCATCAAGTACTGCCCTCCTATCTTTTGAAACTGCCAGAATCATCCCCTTTCAAAATAAAGAAACCACACACGGCCCCTCTGTTCTTGTTAACTACCATCTCTGACCTCCCTTTCCACCCCAAGTTCCTTGAACATGTTGTCATTTCCCAGATTTGTGCCCAACTTTTGTGCAACTCGCGGTTTGACTCCCTCCAACCAGATTTCCACCCTTTCAACAACACTGAAAAGACTCTTATCAAGGTCAAAAATGACATTCTATCTGACTATAACTATCGTGCATTACCTTTTTTTTTTTTACCTCCTTCATTTCTCTCCAACCTTTAAAACAATCACGTGATCCTCCTCCAAAGCTTCTCTATTGTATAGTACAATGGGACTGTCTTCACATGATTATACTGTTAACTATTCAGTTGTAGCCAGTGTGCTCCAGCAATGGCTTCTCTCCATACTTCCTCACCGTCATCTCTGGAGTCCTGCCAGGATCCATCCTTGGCCTCTCCTCTTCCTCGTCCACCTGCTGCCCCTTTGCAACATTATCTGAAATCATGGTCAACTTCCACATGTCTGCTGATGCCACTTAGTGATTTCTACATAGATTTGTACTTTGGCTTAAGAATAACAATATTGAAATTTGCTGATACTACAAAAATGAAGGATTTGACTAACAGCTAGGCAGTTTTCAGGAGCATATAGTTTAGTAGAATGGACAGGTGTGTCAAAATGTGTATGGTGATACATTTTGGGAGAGAAAGTTATAATATACACTCAATGGAAAGATGTTCGAGTTTGGATAGCTGAAACCCAGATCATAAGAAATAGGAGCAGGAATAGGCCATTTGAGCCCTCGAGCCTGCTCCACCATTCAATAAAATCATGGCTGATGTGATTGTGGCCTTAACTCCAATTTCCTGCCTACCCAACCCCACACCCCCCCTATAACCATTAACTTGTACATCAAAAAGCTGCCTAATTCAGCCTTGAATATTTTCAATGACCCAGTCTCCAATGCTCTCTGGGGAAGAGAATTCCAAAGATTAACAACCCTCTGAGAGAAGAAATTCCTCCTTATCTCCATCTTAAATGGGAGATCCCTTATTTTGAAACTGTGATCCCTCGTTCTAGATTCCCCCATGAGGGGAAACATCCTCTCAGCATCTACCCCTCAGAATCTTATATGTTTTAATAAGATCACCTCTCAATCTTCTAAACTCCAATGAGTACAGGTCCAACCTGCTCGCCCTTTCCAGGAATAAGCCTTGTGAACCTTCTCTGAACAGCTTCCAATACAAGTACATCCCTCCTTAAGTAAGGAGTCCAAAACTGTATGCAGTACTCTAGGTGCAGTCTTGCCAGTGCCCTGTACAGTTGTAGCAAAACTTTCCTACTTTTATACTCCATCCAACATTCCATTTGCCTTTCAAACATTTGCTGTCCCTACATGCTATCTTTTTGTGATTCATGTACAAGAACACCCAGATTCTTTGTACCGCAGCATTCTGCAATCTCGCTCCATGTAAATAATACTCCACTTTGGCGGGAAGAATAGAAAGGCAAACAGCCTCGCATTTTCCCACATTATACTCCGGCTGCTAAATTTTTGCCCACTCACTTAACCTATCTATATCTCTTTGCCGACACTTTTTGTGTCTTCCTCACAACTTGCTTTCCTACTTATCATTGTATCGTCTGCAAATTTGGTTACAGTACATTCGGTCCCTTCATCCAAGTCATTAATATAGAACGTAAATAGTTGAGGCCCCAGCACTGATCACTGTGGCATTCCACTAGTTACAGTTTGCCAACCTGAAAATGCCCCATTTATCCCAACTCTTTAAAAGACAGGACCTCTAGGGTTGTAATCTCGGGATTACTCCCTGTGCCATGTGCCAGTGAAGCTAGAAATAGGAAGATAGTGCAGCTAAACACGTGGCTGAACAGCTGGTGTAGAAGGGAGGGTTTCAGATATCTGGACCATTGGAATCTTTTCAGGGACAGATGGGACCTGTACAAGAAGGACGAGTTGCATCTAAACTGGAGGGGCACAAATATCCTGGCTGCGAGGTTTGCTAGCGTCACTCGGGAGGGTTTAAACTAGTGTGGCAGGGGGGTGGGAACCAGAGCAGTAGGACAGCAAGTGAAATAAATGAGGGGGAACTAGTAAATAAGGCCAGTAAGACTAAGAGGAAGAGCAGGCAGGGAGATGTTGCGGAGCACAGCGGGACTGGTGGTCTGACGTGCATTTGTTTCAATGCGAGAAGTATAACAGGTAAAGCAGATGAACTTAGAGCTTGGATTAGTACTTGGAACTATGATGTTGTTGCCATTACAGAGACTTGGTTGAGGGAAGGACAGGATTGGCAGCTAAATGTTCCAGGATTTAGAAGCTTCAGGCGGGATAGAGGGGGATGTAAATGGGGTGGGGGAGTTGCATTACTTGTTAAGGAGAATATCACAGCTGTACTGCAGGAGGGCACCTTGGAGGGGTCGTGCAGCGAGGCAATATGGGTGGAGCTCAGGAATAGGAAGGATGCAGTCACTATGTTGGGGGTTTTCTACAGGCCTCCCAACAGCCAGCGGGAGGTAGAGGAGCAGATACGTAGACAGATTTTGGAAAGATGTAAAGGTAACACGGTTGTGGTGGTGGGTGATTTTAACTTCCCCTATATTGACTGGGACTCACTTAGTGCTAGGGGCTTAGATGAGGCAGAATTTGTAAGGAGAATCCAGGAGGGCTTCTTGAAACAATATGTAGATAGTCCAACTAGGGATGGGGCCGTACTGGACCTGGTATTGGGGAATGAGCCCGGCCAGGTGGTCAAAGTTTCAGTAGGGGAGCATTTCGGGAACAGTGACCATAATTCCATAAGTTTTAAGGTACTTGTGGATAAGGATAAGAGTAGTCCTCGGGTGAAAGTGCTAAATTGGGGGAAGGCTAATTATAACAATATTAGGCAGGAACTGAAGAACTTAGATTGGGGGCGGCTGTTTGAGGGTAAATCAACTTCTGACATGTGGGAGTCTTTCAAATGTCAGTTGATTAGAATCCAGGACCAGCATGTTCCTGTGAGGAAGAAGGATAAGTTTGGCAAGTTTCGGGAACCTTGGATAACGCGGGATATTGTGAGCCCAGTCACAAAGAAAAAGGAAGCATTCGTAAGGGCTGGAAGGCTAGGAACAGACGAATCCCTTGAGGAATATAAAGACAGTAGAAACGAACTTAAGCAAGGAGTCAGGAGGGCTAAAAGGGGTCATGAAAAGTCATTGGCAAACAGGATTAAGAATAATCCCAAGGCTTTTTATACATATATAAAGAGCAAGAGGGTAACTAGGGAAAGAGTTGGCCCGCTCAAGGACAGAGAAGGGAATCTATGTGTGGAGCCAGAGGAAATGGGCAAGGTACTAAATGAGTACTTTGCATCAGTATTCACCAAAGAGAAGGACTTGGTGGATGATGAGCCTAGGGAAGGGAGTGTAGATAGTCTCAGTCATCTCATTATCAAAAAGGAGGAGGTGTTGGGTGTCTTGCAAAGCATTAAGGTAGATAAGCCCCCAGGGCCTGATGGGATCTACCCCAGAATACTAAGGGAGGCAAGGGAAGAAATTGCTGGGGCCTTGACAGAAATCCTTGCATCCTCATTGGCTACAGGTGAGGTCCCAGAGGACTGGAGAATAGCCAATGTTGTTCCTTTGTTTGTTTAAGAAGGGTAGCAAGGATAATCCAGAAAATTATAGGCCGGTGAGCCTTACATCAGTGGTAGGGAAATTATGCGAGAGGATTCTTCGGGACAGGATTTACTGCCATTTGGAAACAAACAAACTTATTAGCGAGAGGCAGCATGGTTTTGTGAAGGGGAGGTCGTGTCTCACTAATTTAATTGAGTTTTTTGAGGAAGTGACAAAGATGATTGATGAGGGAAGGGCAGTGGATGTTGTCTATATGGACTTCAGTAAAGCCTTTGACAATGTCCCTCATGGCAGACTGGTACAAAAAGTGAAGTCACACGGGATCAGAGGTGAGCTGGCAAGATGGATATAGAACTGGCTCTGTCATAGAAGACAGAGGGTAGTAGTGGAAGGGTGCTTTTCTGAATGGAGGGATGTGATTAGTGGTGTTCCGCAGGGATCAGTGCTGGGACCTTTGCTCTTTGTAGTATATTTAAATGATTTGGAGGAAAATGTAGCTGGTATGATTAGTAAGTTTGCGGACGACCGAAAGGTTGGTGAAGTTGCGGATAGTGATGAAGATTGTCAGAGGATACAGCAGGATATAGATCGGTTGGAAACTTGGGCGGAGAAATGTCAGATGGAGTTTAATCCGGACAAATGTGAGGTAATGCATTTTGGAAGATCTAATGCAGGTGGGAAGTATACAGTAAATGGCAGAACCCTTAGGAGTATTGACAGGCAGAGAGATCTGGGCGCACAGGTCACTGAAAGTGGCAACGCAGGTGGATAAGGTTGTCAAGAAGGCATACGGCATGCTTGCCTTCATCGGTCGGGGCATAGAGTATAAAAATTGGCAAGTCATGCTGCAGCTGTACAGAACTTTAGTTAGGCCACACTTAGAATATTGCGTGCAATTCTGGTTGCCACACTACCAGAAGGACGTGGAGGCTTTGGAGAGGGTACAGAGGAGGTTTACCAGGATGTTGCCTGGTCTGGAGGGCATTAGCAATGAGGAGAGGTTGGAAAAACTCGGATTGTTTTCACTGGAACGACGGAGGTGGAGGGGTGACATGATGGAGGTTTACAAAGTTATGAGCGGCATGGACAGAGTGGATAGTCAGAAGCTTTTTCCCAGGCTGGAAGAGTCAGTTACTAGGGGACATAGGTTTAAGGTGCGAGGGGCAAAGTTTAGAGGGGATGTGCGAGGGTGGTGAGTGCCTGGAACTTGCTGCCGGGGGAGGTGGTGGAAGCAGGTACGATAGCAACGTTTAAGAGGCATCTTGACAAATACATGAATAGGATGGGAATAGAGGGATACGGGTCCCCGGAGGTGCAGAAGGTTTTAGTTTAGGCAGGCATCGAGATCGGCGCAGGCTTGGAGGGCCGAATGGCCTGTTCCTGTGCTGTACTGATTAGATTAGAGATACAGCACTGAAACAGGCCGTTCGGCCCACCGAGTCTGTGCCGAACATCAACCACCCATTTATACTAATCCTATATTCCTACCAAACATCCCCACCTGTCCCTATATTTCCCTACCACCTACCTATACTAGTGACAATTTATAATGGCCAATTTACCTGTCAACCTGCAAGTCTTTTGGCTTGTGGGAGGAAACCGGAGCGCCCGGAGAAAACCCACGCAGACACAGGGAGAACTTGCAAACTCCACACAGGCAGTACCCGGAATCGAACCCGGGTCCCTGGAGCTGTGAGGCTGCAGTGCTAACCACTGCGCCACTGTGTTAATTAGCCAATCCTCTGTCCATGAGCTCTTATGTGGCACCTTATTGAATGCCTTTGGGAAATCTAAATACACAGTATCTACTGGTTCCTCTTTATCCTCCCTGCTTGTTACATCCTCAAGAACTTTAATAAATTTGTCAAACATGATTTCCTTTAAAACGATTTTGACTCTGCCTGATTGCATTATGATTATGTCCTGCTACTACTACTTAATAATGGATCCTGGAATTTTCTCAATGACAGACATTAGGCTAACTGGCCTAGTTCCCTGCTTTCTGTCTCCCTCCTTTCTTGAATAGAGGTGTTAAATTTGCAGTTTTCCAATCCGCTGGGACCTTTCCAGAATCTAGGGAATTTTGGAAGATTACAGCTGATGCAGCAATTTATTTTAAGACCCTCGGATGCAGGTTATCAGGTCCAGCATAATTCCCTGAATATTCAAATGCAGGTACATTGAACTTTTAAAAAAAAAAAAGCTAATAGTGATTTGTCTTTTATCAATACAGGCATAGAGGTGCAGTTGTAAAAAGGTACAAGAAAATGGCAAGGCCGCAGTTAAGAATACTATATGCTGTTTTGGGTACCTTGAACCCATTGAGATCATATAGCATAGACTAAGCAGGATGATGCCAGAGATTGGAAACTATACTTATCAGGGGAGATTTGAGGTACTGGGATTTTTGCCACTGAAGCAATGATTCAATAGAGGTTTTGAAAATTATAGTGCATTGGCAGGGTAAATAGGGAAAGACCATTTTCTTTGGGGAGTCAGTGACAAAGGAGTGTTTAAAATGGTCAGAGTAAGAAGAGAGGTGAAGAACAATTTCCTTACACAAAATTATTGGAGCATGGAGCAAAGACCATTCAATCTTTTAACCTATAGAATCATAGACCTTTGCAGCAAAGGAGATGGACATTTAGCCCCTAATGTTAGCTTTGTGCTGGAGCAATACAAAACCATTTTTTTTCCATATAGTCCTGTATCCTCCTCTGTTTCAACTGTTTAATTTTCCCTAATATGGATAAAGGAAGGTACAGGGCTGTTAGAACAGAGCAGGCACTAGGATTAGCTTTGGATTGCTCTAGCCTAGAGCTAGCACAAACCCTATGTGCTGTAATCTTCTGTGAGTCCATGTGAGCAGAGCTCTGTGTACATGTAAGTACAGTTATCTAAAGCTCTGATTTCATCCACCCAGGCAGTGTACACAGGAAGTATATTCATGGCTGCTTACTTGCACCACACTGAGAAGCCCTTCTCATAATGTGTCTCTTGGTGCAATATAACAGCTGTGATAGAATTTTGTTAGCATAAATCTCTCTCTTCACTCTGCCTTCGTCTCCCTGCACTGCATACCACCAACTAGTTGGATAACCGGTTTCCAAGCCTCGACCCATGTCATTCTAAGCCAACTGCAATGAAGTGTATGAGTGCAAGCTAGGGTCCAAATCATTGTATGGACATTTTCCCCATCTCTTTGGGATGATATCTGATCTTTATTGGGTACATTCTCCCAATAAGGCTGAGATTGGGAACTCATGCTCTGCACCATCTCAAGAAACACATTTTATTTTTAATCAGCTTAAAATTGGTTGAAACAGAAGCTTTTGCTTGTCACAGAAGCAGTATATATGATTTACCATCAATGTTTAACACTTCAGTGTTTCA